>NC_084534.1:25509470-25809470 GCF_024500275.1 Phycodurus eques | reverse complement strand
ATGGTAATCTTGTAAATACATCGGATAATTTGGTCTTTGCTGATAGGGAACAAAAGGACGTGAAAATGCTCAAATGTGGGCCGATTGTCAGATTGCGTGCGCCTCGCAATTGTGACCACATTCCTTCTCACCGACATTCCTTCTCAAAAAACGCGTCTCCCAACACACTCGTACCTGCCTGGGTTAGGTCGCTATATTAACAAGAAGTGAAGGCGACCAGCGGCCTTTTTGCCGCACACTCTTCACACCTTGCAAGCAAGCTTGTGCTAAGCTTAGGTGACTTTTCGTGTTGAAAGTTGCAGGCATTAGTTCACAAACAAGCAACTTGCAAAATGCTTCTGACGATGCTGTTGCCGAGCAGAAATGCCCCTAAAAACAAATTCAGGATCATAACACTAGCGCACAAGCATAACACAATAGCTCAGTGGTTCTCAAACTTTTTACGCCCAGTACCAACATCATAACCAACATTGAAATTTATAGAAGGGCTAAGTGTTCATCAAAAACAAGGCAGAGGTTTTATGTATTTATATTTCATATTATTGTAGGCCACCAATATTATTGTCAGCCACTATGTGCAGCTTTAGCATTAACATTGTGCATAAACATGGGGGGGGGGGAACTATGTAAATAATGATTAATTTAAAATGTATTGCACGTAAAAGTTACCTAAATCCATGTTTGAAATAAAACAGAATAATCACAAATATATTGTACTTAAGTTAAATACAACTGAACTGCACCAAACAAATTTACTGTATTGGATTAAAAAAAAAAAAAAGGCTGCACGGTGGAAGACTGGTTAGAGCGTCTGCCTCACAGTTCTGAGGAGTGGGGTTCAATCCCCGGCCCCGCCTGTGTGGAGTTTGCATGTTCTTCCCGTGCCTGCGTGGGTTTTCTCCGGGCACTCCTGTGTCCTCCCACATCCCCAAAACATGCGTGGTCGGTTAATTGACAACTCTAAATTGCCCGTAAGTGTGAACGTGAGTGCAAATGGTTGTTTGTTTGTATGTGCCCTGCCATTGCCTGGCAACCAGTTCAGGGTGTACCCCGCCTCCTGCCCGAAGATAGCTGGGATAGGCTCCAGCACTCCCGCGACCCGCGTGAGGATAAGCGGTTCAGAAAATGGATGGATGGATGGATGGATGCAACCTCAGCTGTGGTGTATTTACAAATTTTCGATGATTCTCTCTTTTTCTGTGCACTTCACGATTGTGTAACTTCACAGAAGAGTTAAGGGTTAGGAAAAGTGTGATGGTAACAATAAACATTTTTCTTTCTAAAGTGACACTATAAAAGAAGAATATTTTCCCCTGCAATGTCAGTTGCGTTTCATCTTCAAGTGAAGAGACTCACCTCCCAGGCGCGCACTGTAATCCTTCCAGTGGGTGCGTTGCGCCGCCCCTCTTCTTCTACTGTCTGGCTCTGTTTAAACACAAATGGATCTCATGTCTGCGTGCTGGGAGGCAACATTCACATGATGGATTGCAAGTAAAAATACTTTTTTTTGGACCATTGATTCTTTTTATAGCCGATTAAGTCTCGGCTGGAGGCTCATACTGGCAGTATAAATTGAGATTGTTAGACAATATTTAACAGTAATAAAAGACGGTGTCATTCAGGTGTTTGTCCACAGGACTTTGTGTCTTGTGTACTGTGTGTTGTGATGGAAAGTACTTAAGTAGATATTTCAGGTATCGGTAATGACTATTATTTTTTTCCAAACAACTTTTTACTTTTACTCCCTACTTTTGAAAACACATATCTGTACTCGCTTTGTCATAATCCACTTGCTACTTTTTTCTAGCTCCGCAGATAACGACACAACGTAAAAAAGATCTTTAAACAGAACGTATTTTTGCCACATATTTTGCCTATATTTTGTGGACATTGTGCCGCTCCTTCCGGTGTGCACGCCTTGGCAGTACAATACAGACATGAATATACAGTACGTGGCGGGGGTCTCAGCTCCTCAATAATTAGTCATTCTTTGCAGAGGATAAAGACTATAAACCTGCGAGTATTATATTTGTCTACATGTGTTGCCTTGACATTTGCTCTCAAATAGCCATTATTTTAAGCAATACCGAGTCAGTAATTGTTATCTAATTAAGCATTGATTTTGTTAGTCAGCTCACAACACTAGCAAATGTATGCAAACCCGCTAATAGCACAAAAGCCCAAGTTAGTAATAGAGGGAAACTGTTTTGTGTGCAAAGAATTTCTATTTTCATTGTGTCACGTTACCAAAATGGGTATTGTAAATAATTGACAGGGAAAATACTATTACTTTTAACATTTGCACTTCAGTGCATTTCAGATTTGGTGCTTTTTTTTTTTTTTTTTTTACTTCAGTAAAGAAGTTGAATCAGTACTACTTTTACTAGTGTATTTGTTTATACAAGTATCTGCACTGAAGTACAGAGTGTCAGTACTTTTGCCACCTATGCTGAGTTGTGTGTTTGTCAAGAAGATTTTGAACCTTCACCAGTCGAGGGTGTTTTGTCTGATCCCAAAGCAGCTTATAAACGTCGAACCCTGAGGAGCTTTCGTCTTCTCAGCTCTCCACCGTTGGGCGATTACTCACCGATAACCCTCGCAGCGACACCCACGACACCCCCTCGGTGCTGGGTCGTGCCTCTTCCGCCTTCTCCCGCAAGTGTAGCCAGAGAAGAAAAAGCTTTTTTTTTTTTTTTTTTTTTTTCGCACCGCGCCAAAGTGAAAATGAGATGACACATCCCGACACAGCAATCCTCGTCTTCTGCTTTGGATTATCACACTTTGGCAAAAGGTGCATTGCCATTGGAAGGGCAGCATCTGTTACTGTAATGACGATAAATATTTACACAGCAGGAGCTGCGTAGCTAATGTAATGCATCGCCTCCTACATGCAAGGCAGCGGGTAATTTTTTTTACCCAGGCCAACAATATCCTTATAATCATTTTGCTTTTTTTTTTCAAAATCTATTTATAGTGTAGTAGTAATAGTACTGACATTCATGAATGGATAAAGAATGTTTCAGACAAAAAGGGAACATGTATTTTTATTTGCTACATTGCAGGACAGAAAGCTCCCTTTTGAACTCTGTTACCGCTGTCCCATTAAAACAAAAAACAAAAAAACAAAAAAATTATGGTGTGCCACAATTTCCCCTGATTTATCACGCACTGGTAAATCAAAAATCTGTTTTAGTAGACACGGGTCAGATTTGACCCGAACCAGACATCGGTGTACTTTGTAAACTTTGTAGCAGGATGACATTTATAAATCTTGTCGGTTTGGTGTTAGTGAGCCAAATTGCAGTGTGAAAAGATAAGATATTTGTATTGCTATTAAATGTCAAAATGGGTCAAATTTGACCGGAACAGGATGTAAGGTTTCAAAGCGGCATAAACAACATCCTCGCAAACCGTCGTGAATCCCGATAATCCCCGTTTGCTTATGTATGGATGGTAAACACCGTGGCATTATGACTGCGTTGACTGTCTTCCAACTAGATCCTTACAACGCAAAAGACATCAGGAGGTGCCAGATGGCAGAGAAACATTCTGCAGGTGTTTCTTGTGCGCACCGTCAATGCAGCAAAATGATTACATTTACAGAAGGGAGTGAGGAGTTCACATATCGCAGTCACACTATATTGTATAGTTTCCTGTGAAAGATTTGCATTTTTTGGGTACGTGTGTTGAAATACAATTTAATGTATTTAGAAGAGCAATGCTAAACTGTAAAGTTGATTTGCCTATGCCATCTAATGTGTGCAGAGCATGGTGTCAAAGTTTGATCATTTTCAGAAGGTGCCACGTTAAAGGGGAAGCAAGGGCCCGTTCCCCACAAATTACACCTTTAATGATTAACATTGGTAAATGATAATTTTAAGATAATTACCTGTCGTGAACTAGTAAACTCAATCACTCAAAAGGCAGTCAATCAAAAATTCCTCCTCCAGAAAACATGACACCATCAAATGTTCCAGGCTATCTATCTATTCCAGTCTAGTCAAATGTCAAGTGCATATTTTTTTTCCTTCCGATGATTGCAAACTGATTGCCTTTGGGCCTTTGGGTTATTTTAGGGCTAGGTCATATTATTTTCATGAGGAAAAAATATGAATAAAACATGGAAGGTTTTTCAAGTACCCTTAAATTTGTTAGTTAGCGGTTTCTCAATGTTTGAACTTAATTCTGAGTGAAAGCAGGCTCTCAGAATATATTCTGGAAATTAGGAATGGTGACATTTGACTGAAACCTGATATCAATTAATCAATTAATTGTGACTTAACCAGGTGCTTACACTTAATGTCGGATCATCAAGTGCCAATTTTCCACTGTACCGAGGACTAAAAACGAGATTGGGCCCTAATTGACTATCGCTCCGTATTACGTCACAACCGTGGAGTTTGGTCCAACTCTGTGTTGACCACGCACATAAGGATTTGCCATTGAAAGTGTGGAAAATGTTTCATATTTAGAATTTTCGGCCCTGACCATTTTCTGATTAATTCAATGAGGAAAAAATCACTGTGAACACACTGCACACCACAGGAGAATCGTTCAGTATATTCTTTTAGCAAGCCGATTATTAGACCTTTGCTGACTCATTCAGTGGAAAAGTGGCAAAATATTTATCCTGTGGGCAACATGGCTGGGGGGGAATATATCCACAAGCAGCGGTAGTAAATAATATTACACACAGGCTTTATTATGGACCACTTAAATAGCAAAATAGTCACACATGCAAGTGTATATTCATTTTAATGTGATTTCAAAACGATTGCCTTCAGGTTAAGTACTGTTGGTAGAGCAAAACATAAAAGAAGAAAAAGCCTAACACAATCGATACTCGTCGCCCCCATTTGAAGACGGCGACGTTCACTTTCACATATTATTGATGGTGCAGAGATGCGCTTTATTGTACATTTTATGGGCTGTTGTTTATGAGCACTCCTAACTCTTCTCTCCTTTCACTCTCTTTCTAGGTCACACGATAGTCGTCTGTTTGGGACCAGGCGTCGTTTATTTCACAGTTGGACACTCGGATATAATTTTTTTCCCCCCCTAGGATTGCTGGAGACCAACAAGGACTTTGGTCACAGACAGTCCCTCAAAAAAGGACAATGGAATGGGCTTCAAATAAGACTGCGTTTCCCAAAAAGATTCCCAACGTTAGCATCATCGGTAACTCGACTCCTCAGCAAACATCTCTTTGTATTATAGTTTGACTCCTACGGACCAGAGGACTCCAACATGAAGATATTTATTAGCTGAAAGACTGTGGATTACGATAACAGCAAACTAAAAAAAAAAAAAAAAAAGTAAGAAGAAAAATGTGATGTGGTACCTTTGTGTTTTTTCTCACTGCTTAGAGATCCCAAGACTCTCGAATGCATATTTGTGTTGAAGATCAAGCGAGAGAAGCATTTTCATTCCTTTTAGCCTTACGAAGAAGCTACATTATGTTTCATCGAGTTATTAGGATATCAAGTCGTCTTTGCAAAGACTTGATGTGTAGAAAAGGTGGCGGCGCGATGATAAAAACACTTAGGAGACTTTGCCAAAACGTTGAAAGGGTATTTGTTGTTTTCGAAGCCTGACAACCACCACTGATTAACAAATGTCAGTATTATCTCAATAAATTTAACCTTAATGAAATTGCAGTCTGTTTGGATTTGGTATCCACATTTCAAGCTGTTTTTGAAGGTTGTGCTAAGGATTTGACTGAAGTGGAAATAGGTCGGCACAAAAGAACATCACAAAAATCAAGAAATCCATTTGAAATCCGGTCCAGAGAGAGATTGATCAAATTATCTCACACCCTGAAACATCTCGTATCCTATTCGAGTAGTTTCCAACAATTAGTCTTCATCTCATAAGCCTTTGGCTTGTTTTGAGCAGTAGTTGAAATAATACATCACGCGGTTTTTCTTCTTTGTTGTTTTGGATCCGGATGATTTCCACTCGGGTGTTGCAGCTCACAATCACCAAAAGTGGTCTGTCCGAAGACAATAAAAGTGTCAGCTTGGAGGTGGAGAACAGGACGGTCAGCTGATTGATGAATGACTGGCTCGATCGATGGGAGTGATCGGTGGACGAGAAGGATGGATGGTGTATAGGAGTGAATGGATGGCAGGTGGAAAAAAAAGGATGGTTGGATTGGTTGGTGGAAAGAAGGCTGGATGGACATGAAGTAGGGATGAATTGGCTGAGGATTTATTTGTGAATACGTTTATCAACTTGTGGATGGATGGACTGATGGAAAATGTGTAAAGATGGTCGATTAATGGACATGTTGCTTGGTTGCTTGAGTGGCTGGATTAGTACTGTATAACAAAGATGAATAGATGGATGGGTGGATGAATTTGGGTAAAAGTGGGGAAGATGGCTGGATAGAATGGAGGAATGGATGAATGGACTGGAGGGGGGAAAGAGGGTTGGATGGTTTTATTGATTAGTGAAAGAATGCATAAATGGCTCAGTGAATGAGTGGACTGAAGAAATGGATGGATGATGTTATGAAAAGAGGGGTGGATGGATGGATGGATGGATGGACGGGCAGATACTGTCATAAAACAGACTGGAGGAAAAGATGGATGATTGAGAAGTGGATAAATCAATTTGTGTGACAGATGGATGATGATGGACGAGCGGAAAAAGATGGGTAGATTCTATTAATCAGACGGTGGACGGATGAATAGATTTATGGGTGGAAAATTAATGGGCGGGTCGTTGGGTAGATGGAGGGATACATTGGTGGAAAATTGATGGATGGGTGGGTTGGTGGCCGGGTGGAAGATGGATAGGTGGATGGATGTTTTGTTTGGAAATAAGGATGGATGCATGTACTGTAGCTGTGGATAGGTGGACGATGAACGGACTGGAGGAAAAAGATGACTGGATTCTATTAATCAGCGTATGGGTGGATGGATGGATGAATGGATGGATGGAAGAGTTGGTTGGAAAAATGATCGACGGGTTGGTTGTTGGGTAGATAACTGGAGGGACGTTGTCTTGTGGAAAATAAGGATGATGGATGGATGCTCTGGTGATTGGAGATGGATGGACAATTGATCGGAGGCAAAGATGCGTGGATGGATTGATTTTATTGATTAGCGGATGGGTAGCTGATATCAAAAGCAGTCAAAGTATTCCATCCACATCATCCTAATGTCATTTCAGTGTCACTGATAGCGAAAGAATCCAATTAAAACACAAAGTCACTCTTTTATCAGCCAGCACAGAACTTGAGTCATTGCTGAAGGCTGCACTTCCAACACCATCACAAGTCAGGTTGCCATGGTGACTGCCTCAATCATCCATCCGCCCATCCAGCGTATATCTTTCATGACAGCCAAACTCCATCCGAAGCCCCCAAAAGCGCAAAGCATTTGGCCCAAATATCAAATTTGAACCGCAAATCTATGCAGGAAAATCGGAGTCAAGTGTTGGGAAGTCTCGATCCCATCGAAGCACCACTTTCACTTTCTGTCGGTAATTGAAACATGAACATTCACTGCAGAAAGATCCTTATATCAAACATAATTAATTTGGCAAAAATAAAAAAAAGTTTGAACGCTCGCGCCCACAAATCTAACCCACCGGACTGCGTTTAAGGGGAGAAGTGGGGGAGTGAGCGTGGGCGTTGGGGGGTCGGGAGGATGTTTAGCGATCCAGCTTGTTTGGTTAGAAATCATTAAATGAAAGTAATGACTAATTTCTCATTCCTGCACGCGAGCCACCCGAGACCGCCGCGGATTTAATAAAGAGCCGGCGATGAATTACAAACAGGCAGCGGGAAAAGGCTTCGTGATGATACAGAGTAATTCAATAGTGCATTAATAAAACAATACAGAAACATCACTAAATCATTTGAGATCGAGGTTATTTGCATAATTCATTACGATTAATCAGAGTGGGGGGAAATGGAGAGAATATACCAATGGATGAAACCTTTTCTCTCTGCAAACATCGATGCAAATCTACCCTTGGATCTGACAATTAACCTCTGCTCACTTGACAGGCGGAGAAAACACAATCCTCCCGTCATTTACCTTTATGTGGGCTAATATTCTATTCATGATGAAAGACCTCTTCATAGCAAACTTCCTCTGGGTTTTGTTGCCGTGTCATAAAAGACCTTGAATGGAAACTCATCCGCCGCGTTTGGAGACGGCAGTGGAGAGGATCGGCTGATTGTCATGCCACGCCATGCTGTTGACTCCGGCAATTTGCTTCTCTGTAGGCAAATGAGGCAGCGCACTTGGGGCTGGAGGTTCTGCGCAGTCCAGATAAGTCTGGAATTGCTTTGCTTTCACTACGACTGGTGATCCACCAATCATCTAACTTTGAGTGACTTTGTCTTTATGGGCGCTCAACTTTTCTTCACGCCGTGAGCTGCGGCTTCAGCAAGTAGTAGCCGCTTGCCTCATCACAACACCCCAGCTCCATCGGGCATTTTCACGCTAGCTTAAGCCGTACTTGCCGTTGGCCCAGCAGCAGAAGGGGCGGGGCGAGCTGTGGATATTTGAATGAGACAGGACGGCCCCCACAAAACAATGACATGTAACTTAATTCTTGTGCTTTACTTTGGGGTATTTGAATGAAAGCCATGTTAAGACAACCGGGAAATTGTTTTTTAGTGTGCAAAATCAA
The DNA here is from genome assembly GCF_024500275.1 of Phycodurus eques. Classification (NCBI taxonomy): domain Eukaryota; kingdom Metazoa; phylum Chordata; class Actinopteri; order Syngnathiformes; family Syngnathidae; genus Phycodurus; species Phycodurus eques. The sequence goes on along the minus strand of NC_084534.1, from coordinate 25,800,821 downwards.
CGCCTATAATGTCACCTTTAAATACTATAACACAGTATTGGTTGACTGCTCTACTAATAATTGTTTTCAGACAATGTTCCACCTTCAAGGGGTGTAATGTCTTACTCATATTGAATGTATTTTCAGGAGCCTCGTCAAAATGTTTAACTAATGTTCCATATTTCAGGAATGACTGTACTTTATCAAAGAAAAAGCTACAGTGTTCCCTCGCCACTTCGCGCTTCACGTTCTGCGGCTTCAGTGCTTCGCGGGTTTTTAAAACATATTCATGAAAAATAAATAAAGTAAATAAAACATACAGCCACATCGGCAGCCATATTGCGGAAAGACGCGTTGTTTCATGTTGATGCGCGAGAGAGACGTTTTCCCTGCATGCCAAGCAAAGAGACGAGTTGACTCAGAGGCTTTGTACATGCCTGCACTGTACTGTACTGTTCTGTCATTATTCAACTACTTCTGTCCCGCCCCCCAAAAAATAAATAAATAAAATAAAATAAAACTCCTTCAGTGACTGCATTTCAATAACCAGCACACAGTCAATTGGTGTCGTGTTGCTCCTGATGGTGAAAGTCTTTGCGGTGGTTTCTAATACTGTGTGCAGGTCATTAGTTTATAGCTGGTGTCACTGCGGCTTTTACACACGGACGCCTCTCAAGCTGTTGATTAAAATCCTCCCACTCCTGCTGCCTGAAATGAATTCCCCGGCAGACCAAATAAAGCGGAATGGGAAATAAAATGAATCAAATACTTTATGTAGGTTTTACTGGATGTGGAGGACGTTTTTTGACTTTGTGTCAGCTGTGAAGTTTTCACACTAATGTTGTTGTTTGATCTCAATTAATTATTTACAATCAACTCTCATTCCCATTGTGTTTGTGACACTGAATGTTTTTGTGCATATTTTTACAAGAATTCAAAGAAGACAACAAATAAAAAAAACATATTCCTAAATACTGGAAGGACACAATTTGGTGTACTAAAAATCTTAAAATAAAAATCTCAGCAATTTTGCAATTTTCTTGAGTTGTGGCGTCCCACAAACTAGTGGTCTCAAACCACAAATATTCTAATTCTAATTTAGTTTTTTCCCCTTCCCTAACTGTGAATAATATCGAATTGTCTGCCTGCAATACAGCCTCATGTCAGAGATGCAGAACATATTTGATCTCTTCTGTTGCAGAAATGACTGAAAGAATGGATCAAAAGATCAAATTAATGGAATAATATTGATCATTTTATGAACCACTTAAAACAAGATATCATATTTGTAAAACAATATACTAGAAGTTTAATTTTCCTCTGTCACATAACAAAAACCACAACAACATAAAGAGCGTCTAAATCGGAAATGAAGGATCTCGCACTCTACCTAAGTGCTCTGATGGAAGAGCAACTCACTTACACTAACACCATCTGCTGCATTTATCTTGACAGAATCAATTAGTTTGGAAAAACTGTCAGATACACCAACCTAATTTCATTTTTTTTTTCCTGTCATAATGAAAGCTGACAGACTAATGAAAAACCGCTTAATCTCCAAAACACCCAAGATGAGCTGCAAAAGCATGGCAAGAAAATTGTTGCACTTTAGGTGCTTTACTCTCTCTTTTTGTGTGTGTTATTAGTCCCAAAAATTGGATGTTCGAATTCATTTGTTGTCAGAGTCAGGATGTTATTTCTAACAGCTTCAAGTTTTACGCCTCACCAAACAGTGTATTTTCAAGTGAGTTGTGCCGCTCGCTCAGTATCCTGAGGCGTAATGGGATTATCCCGCTCAAGGCGAAAGCATGGGTGCTCGGAAATTCTCCTCTCAACGTATTCCTGGTGTACGTGACGCCCTCAATTCGCCGTGTTTTTCCACGCTAGGCTGGGCCCTAGAGGCGATTAGCGCGTGAATGATGACGCCGGGATGCCAGCTGCTTCGGCCAAGTCACTCACACTAGTCACATTTCTTCAGACGCCGCAGACTACTTAACAGCACATGCTGTACTTTCACCAGCATTTGCAACGCATCTTCTGCAAAGTGGGCGGCTGATAGTCATGCTAAAGGGGTACAAAAAAAACATCCATCCATCCATTTTCTGAGCCGCTTCTCCTCACTAGGGTCGCGGGCGTGCTGGAGCCTATCTCAGCTGTGATCGGGCAGGAGGTGGGGTACACCTTGAACTTGTTGCCAGCCAATCGCAGGGCACATTCAAACAGACAACTATTCGCACTCACATTCACACCTACGGGCAATTTAGAGTTGTCAATTAACCTACCACGCAAGTTCTTCGGATGTGGGAGGAAACCGGAGTGCCCGGAGAAAACCCACGCAAGCACGGGGAGAACATGCAAACGGCACACAGGCGGGGCCGGGGATTGAACCCCGGTCCTCAGAACTGTGGGGCAGACGCTCTAACCAGTCGTCCACCGTTCCGCGGTACAAAAACAAACAAACAAAAAAACATTTTAGACTTCTGATTGGCCAGAATGTGCTTGAGAGCTGACAAATGTCTTTTCTCGTGGGCAAAGACAGAGTATACCCAAATGGAATGTGAATGTGTTGATGAATGACCCGCAATGCAAAAGGAGTGTGATTTGTGACACTTCTGTAAAATCATATTGCTACAAACTGTACATCTTTAGTCTATGACACCCTGATGTCAAAAGGTCAAATCGCAGAATGTTTGATAACTCCGCACAGAAACAGGACTGCTTGTCCAAAAGAATTGTGGTGATTGATTTATGACCCACGATGCGAAAGCTCAAAGGAGAAAGGCAGCCGACTGACCTCCATAAAACCATAATGAACATATTTTACTGGGTTTTATGACCCCCCTAATGTCAAGGGGTCAAATGGCAGAGTGTTAAATAACTCCTCATAGCAACACCGCTTATGTCCAAAGGAATACGGTGATTGATTTATGACGGACGACAACAAAACATCCAAGGGTGGAATTATTTATGATCCTCATAAAACCATAAAGAAATGTACAGTAAATCTGTATTGTATGAACCCCTGATAGAAAAAGATATAATGGCAGAACATTTTCAATAGATAACTCTTATATTAACATAAAATCAGTTCTAGATTATTGGAATGTTTAACCAGTTTAAGCCAACCTGTAAGCCACAAAATCCAAATCCATCAAGTTTCACAAGTTCACCAACGACAGGGTATGTCGAAAGGTCTGAGGGCTGCTGCAGTGCTGGAGTATTCCATAGGTGCACCGATGCAAGGGTTGATGTCGACAAGACATGATCCCTCAACCTTGGTCACGCTATTATCCCAACGCCCTGGCTCGGGCAATGTCATTTTAAAAGAAGCAGGTCTTGCACCCGTAAGATCTGAGAGGGCAAATCTGTGAAGTGGGGGTCCATAGACTAAGGAAGGTGAAATTTGCTACCTCCTAAATTGGTTAATAGAAGCAACGGTTGAGATGACTTGATGTGTGTCCGGGTGTGCACACACGAAAAGGCACGGCCTACTGTACATACAATGAAAATGACATTGTGATGGATTTATTCGCCCTCAATCCTGCTGCTTGAGAAGGCAGCTGTTTGACCCTTGAGGTGTTTTACATGGCGACTTCATTATAGTATAACAAATTGAATGCATTGTTAAATAGGAGGCATTTTCACATTTTACACACTTTAGATTGGTATTTACTATTGTAAGATTGTCCATTTCCTGTATTGACCATTTTTATTAGTAAGACGTGGCACTAATGAGGATAAGCGGTATAGAAAATGGATGGTTCGATGGATATGATTGTAGTTTATTTCCTTGGTGAATAACAAAACACATGACATAAGAAGCAAGGATACAGTGCTTTGGCAATTACTTTACATACAATTATTATGGTAGTGTAATGGTCCACATCGTTGACTTTTGTTGTGTCGACTACCACTCAATGCTCAATATATATATATATATATATAGTTTTAATCGTAAATGCTGAACAATTCAACATTGTTGATATCGACAGTTTGGGGCTAGAAACCTAACCTGACCCAGACCCCATACCACATCTGGATTTTATGACCGCGTGATGTCAAAAGATCAAGTGTCAGATTTGGATCGGAATGGACCGGATTGTGGTGATTGATTTCTGACATGCAAAAGATCAAAGGACAGAGTGCTATATGACTCCCAGTCGCCCAACAAAGCGTCCGACTGATAGAAATGTCCGGCTGAAACATTGTGAAACATAGGTTCCTTCTTTTTTTTTTTTTTTTTTCTACAGGGAGCGCTTCGAGGCAGAAATTTGGCGCAGACCTATTTTTGAAGTCGATTTAGCTGAGTTATTCATTTTTTTTGCACAGCCCTATTTACGACATTGAAGTTCCAGTGGTGCACCGTCAGAGCCTCAGGGATGTCTTCGCGTGGCCCTCTGTGATTAATACTCATGATTTATCAAAGTGGATCGCTTGAGCTGTTCACTCTCCAGTGCAAGCCAACGAGTGATTAAAGATGTGTAAGGCTCACCAGGTACAAGGCAACCTCCTCCAGCAGATGTTCCTTACTAATGATCCGTTGTAGCGCACACATCCCCGGATCCCTCAGTTCCTCCGCCATCTTCCGGTGAGATGCCGGTCATCGCTTTTTCCCATCCTTGTCTTGGACCTTCACTTGGGGTACGTCTTGCCATCTGTGGAGGGAAGCAGAGAGGTATGAAGCAGCCACCAGGTGGCAGGTGACAGTAAGAATTATACTCGAGAGCATATTAACATCGAGAAATGGTAAATACATGTAACAACCATGGAAGTTTCAACCTGCTGATTGATTATACCGTCTGAGATAACAATTATTTCAAAAAACAAGGGCATGTTTTAGTTGTTTTATTTCCTGTCTTTTTGCTCATTAAGAACTTCTGTCCAGAGCAATAACGCGGTGCTTCTATACGTTTCGTGTGAGGCGGCCCAGGAATCATCCGGAAAAGGCCTCTGCCGCACTCCCCATTAGTTTGGCAGATTCAGGATTGTTAGCCATTTTAATTTCCCATTAGGCACACAAAAGCTGTCCACTCTCAGGTAACTCATTAATCTGCCCTGATGTACGTACGGTGGCGAGAAGTGAGGTTCCCCTTGCCAAGTTTTGCTTGGGCATTTCATGCATGCGAGAAATAACAGTGAGAATCGCGGAACAGATGGTTACATTAGGGAACTATGATACTGACACATACTGCTGCGTGTTTGCATGCGAATACATGACACGCACGTATGTGTTTTATTGCTTAGCTGAGGTGTGATTAGATGCTTAGATTGCATGTTGCCATGCGGTTAGCATGTCAGTCTCAACTTGCCTCCAGCACAGCAGAATTATTTTTCAACCAGAAGCGTCTAAGTGTAAAATAGGAGTGTCTGTAGTTTATTGTACGTTAACTATATATTGCTCCATCAGAATCAGAATCATTTTTATTAGCCATGTTTAAAAAACGACAACAAGGAATAATAAAATTTTTGGGGAGGGGGATTTAATTGGGGACAATAACAGCATACAATACCTTATGTAAATTAAAACTGTACCAAACATGTATTCTCTACAGCTATTTTAGTTTTGGAAGTGTTTTTTGTTGTTATATTTTATATGAATTATACCCATCCATCAAGGCGGCACGACTGGTTAGCATATCTGCCTCACAGTTCTGAGGACCGGGGTTCAAATCCCGGCCCCGCTGGTGTGGAGTTTGCACGTTCTCCCTGTGCCTGGGTGGGTTTTCTCCGGGTACTCCGGTTTCCTCCCACATCCCCAAAACATGTATGGTAGGTTGATTGAAGACTCTAAATTGCCCGTAATTGTGAATGTGAGTGCGAATGGTTGTTTGTTTATATGTGCCCTGCGATTGGCTGGCAACCAGTTCAGGGCGTCACCCGTAGATAGCTGGGATAGGCTCTAGCACGCCCACGACCCTAGTGAGGCTCAGCGGTACAGAAAATGGATGGATGGATAGATACCCATCCATTTCTGATCGTGCTTTTCCTCATTAGGGTTGTATGTGAGCTGGAGCCTATCCAAGCTGACTGGGTAAGTATACACTCTGGAGTAGTCGAGAGGCAATCACAAGGCATATTATTGTATTTTTTTTTCAGCATTGTTTTTTGAGTCAATATCTTTAAATTTACATTGATCTGAACAAAGTTGCAATACAAGACAATACAAGCAAAAAAAATCTGTTAAATGTCAGTATTGCCACCAATGAGATTTAACAGTTTTTTTTTTGTTTTTTTTTGCTTGTATCAGTTTGCGATGGAGGAACTTGCACAGAACCCTGATCTCAACCCCATCAAACAGCTCCAAAGAGACACTCCAAAAACTATAGGGAAGGCAACATTATTTCTAGAGCCCAATTCATACACATGGCAATTCAAAGTCCTTTAAAGCGACATAAAATTACAAGAAGGCAAATAAAACCATGCCATAAAACAAAAACAATCATTAAATGTACAGATCATTGAACAATAGGGGTCCCAGGATTGATCCCAGGGCAACCCCACATGTTTACATAGTCTGTCTGTCTGTCTGTCTGTCTATCTATCTATCTATCTATCTGGATAAAATCTTCACTGGAGTGTGTAAGCTACTACAGCTGCAAACAGAACCAATAGTTATCATTTTGTATAAATGGTACATGTTTTGAGAATATTAAAATTACTTAAGGTAATTTTTCCATTTTAATGATTGTTGGAACATTTAAAAATACATATTTAATTGTAGTGAGAAACAACTGCAACACACACTACACACACACACACACACACACAGTGCGCGCACATGCATGCATCCATGTGCATGTGTAGTTACAACAATGCCATAAAATATACATACTCTGGAGAATAAAACATGGGGGAAAAAATACACATGGTGATGATGGATGGAAGATCCCTGATGGAAGAACCTCTGAGGGGTCACTTTCCTTTATCAACTGGTGTTTCCCAAGGACTGATCAAAAAAATGACATGATCTGTATTGTTTTGACCCAGTGGCACTAAGGGTAATATGTTTCGTGTGTGGCAAGAGCCTGACAAGGACAACTCGCCCTAGATGATTCGTGTCAGAGATCAGGAGGACGAAATCTAGGTCATTAATAAAGGTTTTATTTTTTATTAGGTTGTTTATTGTTTTTTTGCAGGTGAATACAGATGAATAAAACATTTACAAAGTGTGAAAAGTTCATATTTTATTGTTAGGGAAAAAAAGGAATGTGGTCATTGAACTAATGCTCCATATCCAAGTAATTTTCATAAAAAAAGAACAATCATAACGAAGGAATACAGTACTGTAAAAAAATATAAATGTAGGACTGGGACACAAACATTGGGCGCATCAGTCAGAGTATTGATGAATGAACCTCATTACTGCAAAAAAATATAATTTCTAACTTTCCAAATAGCTCGTAGGTGAGTGTCCTTTTAACAAATTCAAGGAATGGGCCCCATAATTTCCCAAATTGAACGGAGCAACCAGCTAGGGACGTCTGATTTTCTCCAGTTGAACAAAATAACGCATCTTTAATCCAGCGGGTGTGACAGGGCAATATCGTTGATTTCCAATTAATTGCTCTTAATCTTTTGGCTAGCAGAGTAGAAAAAGCTAGTGCATCCAGTTAGATTTAATGAGGAAAGGCGGGGGATTGGGGGGGGGGGGGTGGGGGGTCAACCCCAGACGCTGCACTCAAAGCATTTGACTATATTTTTTCCCAACCACCTCTGATATCTGATAATTATATAGGAATGGACAGAGTGTGTGTATTAGGTTTGCAGGAAACTGTTAATACCGATCACAGGTTGGGGGTACATTATCATAAATCATAGCTAGGCAAGCCTCAGTAGGTTCGGTATGCAACTTTACCCTAAAACTGTGTCTCGCACAAATGGAAGATTGGTGTACCCATCTTAAAACTTCTGTCCAGTCTTTAAGAGTGGGGATTAGTGTCAAAAACCCATCCAAAGCAGTGTCAGAGGGTAAATTAGGACACATAGGCAAAAGTGTCACAAACAAAATTGTGGACTTGTACTTTAAGTGTCGTGATAAATAATGTCTCGGGAGGGAACGTTTATCTGAAAGTTACTGGAAATAGGAGGAAACTATCGAAATGCAAGTCTTTGAAATTGTTAATACCAAGATGTGTCCACCTTAAGAAAACACTGCCTATAAGGGAAGGAGGAAAAACATGGTGATGCATGGACAGAATTTCTGAAGCCAAATCCTGAGTGAGGTCTTGACTATCATATTCTTGGTGGAGGTATAAGTGGAGGAATGGATATGGGAGTGCACTGAAGTTTTCAGGGCCACGGGACAAATCACGCTGGCAGAGAAATTCATGGCTGGTGAAGCCAATATTTAACACGCCTGATATCGTTAGCCCAGTAGGAGAACCGAAGGTTAAGGAGAGTCATCACACCAACAGACTTCGGTCTGGGCAAATATTTACACAGCCTTCTTATTCCAAAATACATTTTAAAATCAGGCTATCCAGTTGACGGTAATGCGACTAAGGAAGAAAAAAGGTACGCACTGGGACAGATACAGTAGGTGAGGACACGGGTGTATATTCTTTTTAACTGAATTGAATTTTATTTTTTAAATTATATATTTTTTTACAAAAAAGAAAAATACACTGTAGTACCTTGTTAGGACAACTATATGATAGTTTGATAAACTGACGACACATTTCGCTCTGGTGATATTTGAAGTGTGACATTGACGCATCTGGCTGCAAATGCAAAAGTGTGAATGACTCACGAGCCATCTCGTATAATTAGAAGCTTTAGTAATATCATCAAAATTACGCCTTGAATTAACACAGTGTCTTTTGATTGAAGTAATTTCCCGAGCAGCGTAATTCTGCTGTCAAGTGTCAAAAGCACATTTGTGGATTGATTCCTTGAGTCTCCCAATGAATGCAGTTAAGTGTCAACAGAGGGCTCTTTTATGCGGCCATACTGCTTCATCCTGTGCGATGAGGTTGACTTTGGGTGACGGCCCGTGTGTCAATCCTTTGACTGAACACATGGGCTATCATGGGCAGGATTTACAGGACACAGGGTGACACAATTCAGAGTTCTTCACTCCCGAGTGGCACAATTCAAGCTTTCAGAAGCCATGTAGTCTATGTTCCCTGGAGAAATGCTATTATTATTATTATTATTATTATTATTATTAAGGGTGTGCAGTATGCCTTCGAAGCTCAGTGCCATCATATCAAAGTGACACAATGAAACAATGCAAAACAAAGACGCAAGCGAATGCATACATTTCGCAGAACAAAAGCGAGGTTCGGGACAGCGAACTATTCCAATCATCCAGAATCAGAATCAGAATCAGAATCATCTTTATCTTGCTAAGTATGTCAAAAAACACACAAAGAATTTGTCTGCGGTAGTTGGAGCCGCTCTAGTATGACAACAGACAGTCAATTGACAGCGGGTGAGAGGCAGGGTACACCCTAAACTAGTTGCCAGCCAATCACAGGGCACATACGAACAAACAACCATTCACACCTACGAACAATTTACAGTCTTCAATTAACCTACCACGCATGTCTTGTAGGAGGAAACCAGAGTACCCGAAGAAAACCCATGCATGCATGTGGAGAACATACAAACTCCATACAAGAAGGCCGTAGCCCAGATTTGAACTCATGACTTCCGAACTGTGAGGTGGATGTGCTAACCAGTCGGTCAACATGTTACCTATTCCAATCATTTTAAGGTAAAAAAGCAACAGGCCTGTACAAACCTTGCAAGACCGTGACCACAGCTCATTAGCTTGTGGAGTCTGTAAAATGAATTCAGAGATTTGTTTCTATACATATTATATATGTTTGAAGATACTTGTGGAAAATGTGCAAAAACTGAAAAGTCCTTAGTACTGACTTGTTTAGATAGAGTGATAAACTCTTTTTCAACATTTCATTTGTGGGCATTTTTGGGTTGTCGTTAAAAAGTTCTGGCATGAGTTGGCCCACCTCCACCATTCAAGTACCGAGTGCCTTCATTCCATCAGTGGCTCTCCAGCACCATTACTTCTACCACTACAGCATGGAGTTACAGTAGCTAGCAAGCTATGCCTGCAATCCGGAAAATGCATCTTCCCCGGATGCCACAATTTACAGAAAGTCCCAAGTGTTTGATTTTTGTTTTATTCATGCTAAATTAGGGTCAACAACTGTAAATGGTAAACATGTTCAATAGTTGGACAACCATATAGCGTTATCCAGAGTTAAAGAGCTGGTTAAATGGGGGTACACACAAGCAGATCTTTAATTGCAGCCTGTTTTTCTCTATTCTGATCAAAGTCACCAAAGGCCAGCTCATCCAATGTAGAAACATCGGATTATTGATTGGATTGAAAAGATTATCCCGAGCAATTATTCTGCGGTGTGGGGCGGGCTAAAAGATATTTCATCCAAGATGTTTGGACAGGGCCGACAAGCAAATCTAGCCCCCATATATATATATATATATATTTAAAAAGTGTGGGGAATTCAGTTTTCAATTAACCTCACGCAGATATTCTTGGACTGTGGAAGGAAATACCCACCCAGAAAGGCCCAGATTTAAAAGACACCAGTGATTGGTACCGGTGTCTAGTGTCTTCTAATCAAAGTTAAGGAACTTGTGAACCCTTGTGAAGTCGGCAGTGAACTGCTGTCTTACACTGGCACGCATCTGTATTTGGCCACGACACTGACAAATGGGACAATCTGGGATGGCAGAAAAAGTACTCCTAGTCCTCTCGCCGGTTTGGATACGGCGATCCATCAGTCGCGCCCGTTGACCCCGCCGCCTCCGCCTTGTGGTCAAATCCCAGTTCCGCCCACACATCTCTCCTGACTTCATTCAGCCTACCTGCAACCACCACATTGGGAAAAGCTCTGTCTGTCATTTAAAAATAGAGTTCAACCAGTTGACATGATGTCCACCAGGCAGCTGGTGCTTCTTTAGCTCGGCAAATTGATCTCACATTACTTTGCGTGCTAATGATCAATATTTATAACTCCTGTCGCATCCCTTGGCAACTTTCAGCCTGTGACTAGGTGTAGCGGGCATATGTTCCATTTAAAGACTCAGCTTTTTTTCTACACACAAGACTTTTAATTGGTTTGATATTACAACAACAACACAAAGTGTTTTTCCTGCGTTTTTTTGTTCCTGCATCCTCAGTTACCACATGGACGGTTCGGGTGCCATAAATAATGGAGCTGAGGATAGCCCCAGCAGGGATAGCTGGCATTGTTTATCATTTATTCATTTATTGGCCATAACAATAGAGCATCAAGCACCTACATTGCTTCTATTGTTGTTGTTTTTTCCTGTCCTTAAATAATCTTAGCGCAGTAATCATATTTATTATTCGAGGTACTGGTAATGTTAGCAGTAGTCACTTTTGCATGCCATTATGCTATGTGCATTATCGTTCTCATCGTTCTCATGAGGGGTTTAGTTCAATCTGCTATTGTTTCTAAATTTTCAATCAAAAATGCGTTAGACGTTGGATCCACAATGAAGGATCCGAGTAACAGGGGGCTCTATAGTTACACCTGCTGTTGGTTGAAGTTTTCAATTCGTGTCAGAAGTGGAATCTAGAAAGAAGGACTCTTGGAACAGGTGAGACTTGTGTAGGCGTACGACAAAGAGCCAGGCCAAATTGCTTGCTCACGCTGAATTCTGCAAAAACTGTTTTCCGTTTTTTTTGTTTTCAAATGGCGTAAGAAGTGGCATGCCCAGTTGGAAGGACTAGAGACAAGTGACCCCTGAGGGGAAGTACCCAACCCAGTTCTGCTGGGTTAAAAACCCTGCACACTGACGGTGGTAGGCCCATGTTCTTTATGCCAAAGTGGTTGCTCATGTGGGGAACCTGCTATTCCTTTAATGGTTTCAGAAGTGGGATCTAGCCAGTCAGAAGGACTGAATCCTCCGAGTGATTGACCCACCTCCAGGTTCATTCGCACAAGGGGTGTCTGTCCCAAGAGTCCTTCTAAGAGGTTATGCCAAAGATAGGCTCATAACTCATCATCCCACTTCAGACACCATTTGCCAGGGAACTCTAAGGTAAAGTATCCTCAGAGTAACTGGATTGAAAGCAAAGTATGATAAATAAAAACAGTATTAATTACTTCGCTTAATAACATGACTTCTTTCTGAAAATAGCTTTGTAAACACCTGCAGGAATTTATTGTAAGGTGAGTTTAATTGCTACAATTTAGCAGAGACAAAGGCACGTAAATTTGAATTGTTTTCTTTAACGAGTTATCGGTCTTTAGAGAACAAAAAGGCGACTTTGTTAATACCAACGCTGCCTGTTTACATTTGGCTGCTCATTAATCTGAGGTGTCTTACCGAGCATCTATTGTGAAACACACAAAACGAAACGAGAGAGAGAGAGAGAGAGAGAGAGAGAGAGAGAGAGAGAGAGAGAGAGAGAGAGAGAGAGAAAAGAGAGCATCTGCACTTTTTGCCATCCTGCAAAATGATCAGCGATGTTTCACAGGACGAAAGTGCCCCAAAGCCAGAGATGAAGAGATGAAAAGATGGACGTCTGCAGCATACTGAGCTCCTCTCAAGCCCGCGGGCCTCCGCCGAGTGAATTTCGAAGAGTTGCTGGCTGCGCACGAGCCACAAGCTGCGCCCGAACCTGTGACCTTCAAAGTTTACCATGAATACCAATCAAGTACGAGCGCTTAGGCGTTTAATGTAGCGTATTACGGCTAATTGAGCTATAGTGTGGGATGAAGAAGAGCGAGTACACTGCATTTGTTTAAGTTTCACACGATCAGCAATCATTTGGACATATTTTCTGTCTATTTACCGTGGAGGGAAGTAATGGAGTACAAATACTTTGTTACTGCACTTAATTCATCATTTTCATCTGTACTTTACTTTATTTTTTTACATTTATTTTACTGCAGACTTTTTATGTTTACTGCCATCTTTTGAAAACTTATAGTGTATGTGTACTTTCTACTTCTTACTTTGTCAAACTAGACTCGCTTATTTTCAAACTCCTCCGTGGATGACAACACGATGGAAAGAAGCCAAATAGAGACAAGTGACTCAACTGCAGTTAAGATCTTGATATACTTAAGTAAAGGGTGTGAGTACTTTGGCCATCTATGACTTATGGCTAATTGAGCTATTGCGAGGAGATGAGCGAGTGTGCTGCATTTGTTTAAGCGTCGCACAATCAGCAGTCACCTGGACTTTATTTCTCATCGCTCAATTAGAGCAATGCATTATGTATTTAGAGAAAACATCTCAATGCGGCGACGATGTCCGCTCTAATCGGACGGCAGACGATGAATTCGAGCACGCTAAGTCAACGGGAATTGAACAAAGGGGTTGTGTTTTGTCATTAACTCGGAGCAATTGGCAATTTATATGCTTGGCGTCGAGCTTTTTGAACATCATTTGCACGCATGCATATTCATGAGCGCGGCCGCTCAATTCACAGAACGGGAAGTGCCAACAAAGGTGAACGAGAGGCCTGAGCCCTCTCACCATCCATCCTTGTGCCTGCAAGAGATGCTTTGAGCAGGGTTTTTTTCCATACTGGGATGTATAGACATAAGAAAGATGCTAGTAGAATCCGTTTTTTTTTTTTAGCTAGGCCTGGTGGACACAGATTCAGTGGACATGCCCACAGCGTTCGTGAGCTGAGACAAATGCTTGATTGTCCACAATTTGGAAGCCTCATTTGGTATATTCAAGGCAATTTTTTTTTAATCATTCAAATTGGGCAGCGTTGTTAACAACACTCCTCTCTGTGGTGTGTCAAATATTAACCCACACAACAAAAAAATAACGTCACGTCACTTGTTGTTAAAAGGTAGCAAGCATCGGCTTGACCAGTGTTCCCCTCGTTTTGCCAACATCGTGAACTGACCAACAAAATATGCTAAGTTTGCTAATAATAACAGCTCCACTTGTATGTTTTTTCAGATTTGAAATTTGTGGGTTTAAGGCTGGCACAAAACACAACACATTCACCAAGAATCATTCTCGTAGCCGACAACATCAAACAATTTTCTCAAACAAGGCCATGGACGGGGGCCATCTTGCGTCGTCTAATCTGTTGTTGTCTATGTTATTGTTCCCTGGGTCCCGTTCTTCCAAGATCTTAATCAAAATCTCGACAACGGTTAACTTTACCTCTTGATATTTGCGTCTTTTTTTTTTTTTTTTTTAACATCGCGTCATCATCCGTGGAGTTTGAAAAAAGTAACAAGGCCATTTGTACAAAGTAAGGAGTAGAAAGTACAGATATCTGTTTTCAAATGTAGGGAGTAAAAGTAAATAAATACTCAAGTGAACAAAAGATATCAGAAAAATCTACTTAAGAACATGACTTCCCCCCACTGCAACTACCACAACACAATGTGCTGCTCACTGGATTTGTGTGTGTGCAGGTGCTGGCATGCGACCAAGTGAGCTCCAGTAAGTGTTCCTCCTCTCCCACCTGAGGCGCCGGCAGCTCCTCACTTCTCCTCCCCTCCCGGAGTCTTGTCAATAACACCTCCGACACCCCCGTGCCGCCCCGAGCAGAGTGCCCCTGCAATCGGTTCGACTATATCCAGACTCCCCTCCGACGCCATTAATCCACTCCACCGGCAGACCGAATCTGTCTCCCCTTGGCACCTGTTTGACAGAGGCTAAAAACGAGGATGAGATAGTGGGGCGTGGATTGATCCCTTCGATCCCTTTCGCTGTCCTTGCAGTCATTCATTCATTAGTGGTTGTTGATGTTGGTCATGTTGTTTTGGATCTGATGCTGATACATGTCCAAACACTGATAGAAGGGAAGTTAGTTGATGAGTGGTTAGGCTAGGAGTTATCGATAGGGGTTAGGATTTGAAGTTGGTTGAGGGGCAGAGGTGGGTAGAGTAGTCAATTATTATTATTATTAATATTATTATTACTATGTGAGTGCCTGGCTCCTTTTTATTGGTGAAATGGAGTTAAATGTAGCTAGTGGTTATGTTGGATTGGTGAAGCAGAGTCAGGTGACAGCGCCCAAGGCAGAAGTCGCTCTGATGAACCAAATTCAAATCAATCACGCAAGCAATAACAGATAAAAGGAGTGAGCGGAACATAGCTCAATGTAACAGAGGAAAAGTAGTGTTTTTTTTTTCAGCAAGAAATACTGAAGGAAAAGTAAAAAGTAGGTTGCAATAAAACTATTCTCACAAGTAAATCACCACCAAAAAGTTAAGTACAGGTGACGAAGTAAATGTAGCGCGTTACTACCTACCTCTGGTGAGAGGTTGGGGTTAGCAGGGTTAAGGTTAGTAGGAGAGGTAAGGTTAGAGGTAGGGGTTAGTGTTAGTGTGAGTAAGGAGATATTATTAGTAGGGTTCGATGGTAGGTTTAGGAGGATTTGTGGTGCAGATTTGTTCGTGGGGTAAGTGTTCGGGGTTAGGGTTAGGTTTGGTGTGGGGATAGTGACACATATAAAGGAAGCGATCAGGTCATTCTGGCGAGACACTCGTTCAATGACATCCTGCGCACTGTACCACTTGCTCTATGACAGCTATTTGTTTTATTTCTTGGCCTCATCATTGACTCCCTCCATGAGCTTATCAACAAAACAAAAACTGCAACTACATGGTTGAGCTATGAATATATATCCACTTAAGAGCCTCCAGTGGCTAGGATATATTCCAGCAGGTTGTCACTGCGACAACGAGGTGCTCTAAGGCAGCCACGCCAGCACAAAGCCCCGGTCAAAACGCTGGCGGTGTCAAGTTGGACTTTAAAAAATATTTATATATCCGTCCTCCTGGCTCTTCCGCCTTTTTCTCGGCTGTCACTGAGGCACTCAAAAATGGCCACGCCAGCGGATGATTAGAAGATGCAATTTTGGGGTATAGACTGAAATAGTGAACAACTGTTTAACACTATGTCTCCACAATTCAATTCAGTCCTAAATAGTTCTCAGTCTTTGCAAGTTTTCACCAATTCTCTTCAAACATGTGTGATGTATTCCGAAATAAAAAGAGTCTTAAACGCTGTAAAATTCAATGAAAATGTGTTGTCGCATGCGCCCTCGCCGTGTTGAGGCTCCTAAGTGACGGTTGCTTGGCTGCGTGTGCGTTGTCACCACGTGTCGGCTTCATTTACGTGACATTTTGCCGGCTTCGTTTGCTTGGAGGCGGTGCTCGTTCTGTGGAAGAAGCCCTTATTTGTTTGAGGTGACGCGACTCACTCTATTGACTCGCTCTTCATCTTCATGGGTGTGGAGCTCTGCTTGGTGTCAGCGAATGTTTGACCGTTCAAGGAGAAACCTTCACCTCAAAGGTCAAGATTTAGAGCATGTGTTTGCAGTAACCTGGACGTCTGCTGAATTTGCCCTTTTGTGTCATACGGTGATACAGTACCTGCGTTCTGTGCGGTCGTTGACGAAAACTTTTTGACGTGTTGTTTGTGTTTCGTCCTTCGTGTGTCCTCAAAGACATGCCGCGGCTTTAAAGTGAAGCTCACCTCCAGAGTGACATCAAGGTGAACGGAAGGTTTGTTAAAAAAAAAAAAAAAAAATCTATAACAGCATATAAAAAACATCCTCCAGTAAAAGTAATAAATTGCTGTGTGCGTTTTTGAAAGGGTGAACAACAAAAGCAAGAAAAAAACACCCAAGGCTGAACCGGTGCCAAAGCGAGAGAAGAGAACCATCAACAATCTGTAGGCAAAACTCTCCTTGTAACTGTGGGAATAAGTCACACATTAAGTCCTGTAATATATAGGAAGTCCAGAGAAACTCACACTCGGACTATTGCGATATTGTCCCTGTGATATCGCTAGTATAACAATACAGCGATAATCAATACATTGGAATAAAACATACCATATGCCCTCATGTAACCATAGAAGAGAAATCCCACATAAACAGTCTTCTTAATTCAAAATAGAACAATCATTAAAAACACCCATGATATCCCAGATATAATGATAGAGGTGCTGTGCAATGATTATTCAATTGGAAGAGAATAATAGATGCAAAAAAAATGGCAACATGGCAACAATAGTTGTATCACCTTACAGGGAGTGTGCAAAAATAGTTCTATTAGAAGGGGCGGAACCTTGTCAGTAATAGATCATATAGAGATCTCCATTACATTGAAAAAGTCAACATTTTCATGAAGTGCAAAATGTGGTTTTCATCGTACAAGTTAAGGATAGAATACTTCGCGACAAGAATATTTTTGCAGCCCCAAGGGAATAACATTTTAACCATTACTTGGTTATGGTTGTTTGTTTCTATGTGCCCTGCGATTGGCTGGCGACCAGTTCAGGGTGTACCCCGCCTATCGCCAGAAAATTGCTTGGATAGGCGCCAGCACGCCTGAATCAATTCATCAATTATCATTAAAATGTGTGATCTTAGTTGAATTCTGCACTCATTATATGAAGCTTGAGGTAAGCCACAGATTGGCTTGCAACACAAAGAGAAAAAAAAATAAAAATATCAACCTAGCAACTTGTAAGTTGGTGCGCTCGTAAATCAAGGTACCACTGTATTACATTTTGGTGAGGAATTTGCTGCTCCAGTCCACCATCACTGAGCCCGAGTGGGGCAGTGACCCACCAGAGGGGTTAGCAGCTGGCACCCACTTTGTAATTTGAATTACCACCTACTACAGGACTGGAGTGGAACAGCGTGTCACGATTTTGAGTTTATCAGTCAGACAAACTTGGTATTGGTTGGTCTGACCTTGGAAAAAGTCTGCACTCCAAAGGATTCTCGTTGCAAAGAATTTCTGACGTTTCATCTCAGCTTTGAGCTCGAGATCGCTGAGTGCTGCTGCCGTTGAATGACCAGGGAGGTGGGTGGTGAGGAGGTTACGAAGGAGGGGGGAAGACCATCATGGCACCCCGGTGTGGCATGCAGGCTCGGGGAGAGGTGAGAAAAACAAGGAAGTGCTATGATGCATTATATCAAGCGAGCTGCCTGAGCTGCTTTGAGACACACGATGCGGGCGGAGATGTCAAGATAAAAGCGTTTCGCCACTAATAAAAGAAAAAGCAAAAAAATCCCTGAATAAAACAGAGACGGCTTTAAATTTACATCAGCAACTCTCATCTATTTATCTTGAGGACCAGCACGGACAAGAAAGCAGCCGAGATGAAGGCAGCGTGAGTTCTGTGGTACATCCAACACCAGAGGCTAAATCATGCTTAACATAAGTTGTCAGTGGACCTTTAAAAGTGTCATGGTGGCCAATATGTGCTGTGGGGATGCAGACTGGGTAGGAAGCAGCTTCTTTTCTTGCGCGTGTTTTTGGATCTTTGATTCATTTAAAACTTTCAAAACTAAAGCGCTTCTCTTTTTTTAACTTTTTGGAATGTCCTTTCTACTAGCTTTTCCTTCAAATATTTAAATAATCTGCTTTGCTATTAATTTTCCTTTTATGTACTTTAGCCATTCACCAAAGTACAAGTAGACAGTTGGTTTTACTTTTTTTACGTTTGTTAGCATGATTACGCAAAAACGACCCAATTAATTTCCATTACACTTTGGAAGCCCGGCATAAAGAAATGTTCCCAGGAAATTATTTTTTTCTTTTTACCGTTTTAGTCACTTTCGGATTATCTCCCCACCCCAAAAGAGATGATAAACTTACTGGTGCAAATAATAATGGAGGTCAGAGTCCAAAGCAAACATGGTGAAGCAGCTTTTAGCTGCTTTGCTGCTCACAAATGGAATAAGTTGCCACCAGAAGTGACATCAGCACCAAGTGTTCATGTTTTTAAGTCCGGGTTAAAAACTCTTCTTTTTTTCTCATGAGCATTTTAGAGAATTTCCACTTTTTAAATGATATTTCTTGCACTGCACCTTTCTTATCTTTATTTTTATATATACTGTATATATATTTGTTTGTTTTTAAAAGTTTTAAGCGGTCTTTGATTTTCTTTGTCTTTATTTTGTTCATGCTTTTAATCATGTGAAGCAAACTGAGTTACCTTGTGCAGGAAATGTGCCATATAAATAAATTAGTTTTGCAGTACATTAGTACATTATTATCGAGTGCTATTTCCTTATTAAAAAACGCATTACTTTTGTTGTTTTGGGGGGGAATGGAACAGATTACAGGCATTTCCATTCATTTCAATGGGTACGGATGATTTGAGACACGAGGGTTTTGATTTACAAGCGTGGTCACAGAATGAAGTAAACTCATATCTCAAGGCACCACTGTACTTTCTTCATGTTTGCCGATCGGAAAGCCCAGAACTGGTGCTAACTTGGGTCGTCGCAAACAATTTTAGCACGTGGAACCAGCTTGCTGTGGAATGGGTGGAAGGAAGGGACAGACTAGTTGGTACCAAGCTCGAGACCACTAAACCCATAACACTTGAATAATTGCACCGATAGCTTAAGCTCCTAGTCCTCACTCCCTTTACTATTTATATGCTAAGCATGCACCCCAAAGGTCCCCACACCCTACCCAACCGCCTTTCTGAGTAATTCTAGCCATCCCTTTTTAATCAATTCTCCTTTATCTCACCGCTGTTTGCATGCTGATATATTCGATTAATTTTCTCCAATCAAGGGGCACGTACGTGTGAAGCGTCAACGAAATCAGATGAAAGGGGGGACCCCGAGAACACGCTCGCACGGCTTTAATAGTCTCCCGCCCCGGAGAAGCTGATGTTTTCTTACCATGAGTGCGCCAGGCCACAGTCATAAGAAGTCGACGAAGAAAAAGAACGAGCCCTATCAGTTTGTCTGTAGGTGTCAGAAAAGCCTATTGATTTTGAACGACAGACTTCCAGTTCTTACCAGTTTTTGCCAGTTACTATTTTGAATCAATCAGTCAGGATTTGTTTATTTTTCCTCTTCTTTTGTTTCATTTTTCTGTTTGTTTCTCAGGAACAGCAATACCTTTTTTTTATTCCATTCCGAACCACTTCCAAAGACTTTTTTAATGTACTTTGTAATGTACATCTACAACACAATTCAAAACAATTTGATTGCATTGATTCTTGAAAGGCAGCACAGCGAACGACTGGTTAGCACTTCTGGCTCACAGCTCTGAGGACCGGGGTTCAAATCCCGGCCCCGCTTGTGTGGAGTTTGCATGTTCTCCCCGTGCCTGCGGACGTCCACTGGCAGCCGATCCCGTCGAGGCCATGGGTCTGCGCTTGGGGGGGACGGAGACCAGCGCGAAGGGAGCTCCGGGGTGCAATCGAGGTGTCTTTGATCAATGCGTCCTGAAACTCACATTAGATGTATCTATTTTGTCCATGGTGCGTTTTGTCTGCACGACTTCCGCATCCAAACGCAGGATTTCGGGCATGTGGTCTAATGAGCCAGTCATCAGTGTATTTCTTGTGATGTGCTCACAAGGTCGGGTGGGTATATACTGTAATAAGAAAGCAGAGCGCTGTAGCCGCACGGCTAAGTGATGTGCCTACGCACAGCCGACCCAAAATTACATTTTAAGCTCCACATCTCATTGTTTTGTACCGCAACAAGACCACGATGGTATCGAGGCACGACAGGGCGACATTGTGAATATTCTGTTTGGTGTTTGAAAGTAGACTGAAAAAAAATACAGTGTTCTTTTTCATATTTCTGCAGGGCAGCAAGGTAGTGCGCTGCAGAAGTATCTGGTGTGTATGTTGACAAGCAGGCTGCCGAGAGTCCCACGGTTCACGTTAGGTAAGGTATTTACACTTGTGGCTGGGAGCTGGGACACAAGGATGAGTTCGGAGGCACACAGCAGCCGCGTCGATTTAGCTTCTGTCTCCTTTGCCCCATTCCCTCGAACATTATGCTTGGCCATGATTTCAGCTTGCTCGGCCATTGACTCGCAAGCAACCCACCCCCGATGACGAATTTGCCTGTTAATGGAGCTTTTATAGAAAGCCTCCACAACATTAGTACTCCTCTACCTCGCCACTTTCCGCCCTAATAGTGATGCTATCCGATCTGTGTGACCCCTTCAAGAGATAGGGGGTGAGGTTGTAGCGGGGGTCCGGGGCCTGGGCCGCCTGCAGAGAATACAGATCATCCTCCTGCATGTCCTGAACCCTGGCCTCTTCACTCATTACCTCTCACATTCACTTGCTAGAAGGAGGCGGTGAATTATAAAAAATAAAAAAAGAAACTCACTTTGGAGACATTTGACGAGAGCACAATTATTCCGAGGCACCTGAAGGTGCGCGATGACTCGCTGGTCGTCTTTTAATGTGAGCGTGCATAAACAGTTGGCCGAGTGCGTTTCAGCGGCTCTAATTGCCGATAGGACTCATTCCAATTAGTCGATCAAATTGATGGTTTAGTTTTAATGATTAACGAGATGCGTAAATATTCCAAATCCCCAAAACAAATACAGTTTAAATGAGGCATATTGCGAAAGAATTACACTGGTCAATGAGTGTGCAGATCCGCATGTGGTACCTGTACAGCAAATCTTACATTTTGTACATTAGCCTGTGTTTTTTACTCATTTATGCTAGCTTGTGGGCTTACCGTTTTACTACTGTATCACAAATAGATCGACAGTTGTAGAGAAGCAGAGACGGATGCACCTGATTTTCAAAGTTAAACTACATTCAGACTGTCGATCAAAAAGATATTTTTGTTCAGTTGGTGTATTGGACAGAATGAATAGACAGGGAAGGACACATGATAGCAGAATGCATTCTGTCCTTTGTTTTTGTGCGTGGACAAGCAAGTGTGTGTGTGTGTGTGTGTGTGTGTCCAGGTAATTAATCTCCGCTGAGCATAACTAACAAAACACGTTACATTCCTCAAACATTTCTCGAAAACGTCCGTTCTCGTCTCTTTTTCCTGGACTCATCGGAGGCACGGTGGAATTTCTCCGCATGCATAATTCACGAGCCACACCTGTTTTAACATGCTTCGCCACACGCGCACCCCCTCTTTGTTTCCTATTGTGGCGTGCGTGTCCTTTCCACAGCGTCGCAATTATTCATTACAAGGGCCTTCAATCTGTGGTGATGTAGCCGCGTATCCATGCAGTGGCGAGCTTTGTTAGCGATGCAGGTGTTATTGCTTAACCAGCTGTCCTTTTACACATGTATGCAAAGAGGCTGTCGTCAAACGATGTCTAGTCCAACATTCTATTGTGATACAATACTAATGCACAAAAGAGAAATAAAGCGCAAGCTCGCAATGTTGCCTTGTTTCCCTGCAGTCATGACAGGAAATGTAGCAGTAAATTGTATCTGATGTGAATTCAAAGCGACCACAGATGCTCTCTAAAGGTTGAACCTGGCACCTTGTAAATGTCACCATCCCAAAAGCCCGGGACGTCCTCCACGCTGCGCGCGACGCTCGCGTCGCTTTGCATGCACTAATCATCCACCCTTATTAGTTATTCTTCTTCAAGGTTCCAGAAAAGTATTGTTTTTAAATGGCACTAACACTGGTACGTTTTCCTTGTCAAGGCTCCAAGCGGTTTCAACCAAGTTTCAACCAATTTTTTCCCCCCACAAGCTTATTCTATAGGAGATTAAGAGCCCTACTAATTTTGCATAGCATCTGTGACAGGAACCCTACTGATATTCAATCCTGGTGCACCCTGTAAAATCCTTAACTATCCCTGTGTACCCAATCTATCCCTGTGCTGCCGTGTAATGCAGGTGGCAGAGGCCCCAGCAGCAAGCCATGAATCTGGCCTCTGACACCCACCCACCCTCTGGCTCTCATAATAAAGCAGCTAATGCAGGACCAACAAGCACAAAGGTCCACCGGTAAAGAATGATGACCCGCCGCTGCTTCTCTCTTTGGCTGTCTGGCTGAAAACAAAACAAAAATGGGGGACGAAGAAAAAAACAATCACTGAAAGACATTTACTGGGAAAAGCACTGTGACTCTGTGCCCAGTTCTCTTGGGGGGGGCAATTGCCAGGAAATTTGGCTGATGGCCGACAGACTCAAGCACACACAAAGCACAAAAACATCACCTCTGTCGGGCTGGTCAGTGAGGCAGAGACACATTTTACTTGACGTCAGCTGCTCTCGTACACACTGGAAAGTCTCCATCATTGTAGTCTGCTAGCTGTAAAACGCGAAGGGCGACGTCAACTTTAAACAAGGAATGTGGCAGATGACTTGACAATGTTATCAGTCTGACCTTTGATGTTACCTCCTTTAATCATGTTAGGTCGGATTGCCTTTTGACCCCAGTTGCATGGATCGAGCACATTGGTTTTGGATCAAATGAATCGGGTTCAACGTTAAAATATTTAGTATTTTTGAGAAAACGCAAACCACGTGTCGATTCTGTCTACAGGCTACAGTATATGATTGAAGTGTGTTCTGTGCAGCATCACGGTGGGCTAGGAGTTAGCCTGTTCCCTGCACAGCTCTAAAAGATCAGGGTTTGAATCTTGGCTGTGGGCTTTCTGTGTGGTGCTTGCATGTTCTCCTTGTGCTTGCATGCGCATTCTCCAGTCACTGTGTTTTCCCCCCACATTCCCAAATTATTTATGTTCGGTTCATTCAAGATTCTAAAGTGTCTGTAGGTGCGATTGCGATTGTGAACGGTTTGTTTTTGTGCTCTGGGATTGGCTGGTCTCCAAGCTGACTTTGGTGTGGTTCTGCGCTGTTGTATCATTGGCCGAGCATCGATTGCAGTTGTCGTAAAACGTGAAGACTCAACAAAAATGTCGTTTCTGTCATCATTTTCGCATTCGGCGAACTGTTGATGATGCCAATCGTGAGTCTTGAAGGTTGCCACATTAATGCCTTAATTCCACACCATGTGTAATACACAGTTCTGGAGGATGAGATAAAGTGACAGGAGTGAAATTTGAAAAGCAGATGTGTCCTCTATCGCCACCCCCCACCGCCCCCACCGGGACACACGAGAGTGTGTGTGTGTGTGTGTGTGTGTGTGTGTAGGAGTGCAGTGACTCATTATCCTCATCCGTGCTCACAGGGAATCGTCCATACGGTACAATGCTGTGCCTTGAACATGATTATCCCCCCACGGTTCAGTGTGATCTCGCTCTTGTAACGGAAGCCTGAAACGCCCCCCTCGCTGTGCGCGATCACGCACACCCGCCCACCCCCGCGACGGACGTCACATGCGATGGGCCATTCGGTCGACCTTGAAAGACGTCAAAGGTGCTGGCCACCTGCTGAAGACGTATCGCCTCCTATAGAGTGCACGGTCCCGCCCCTATTCCTCTCTTGACACCCGCCCCTCGAGGGTCGCTGTCTCAGTAGCCGTCACATATTCAGAGGGAATTCAAGGCTTGCAGGAGCATAGAATTTAAGCGCTCCCATGGGAAATTAGTGTCACCTCCGAGATTTCTGTAGCGAGGAAGGACTCTGTGATCAACATGTTCATTACCCTCTCAAAACTGTCATTTTCACCCAAAAGCTCACCTTTTGCTGTTGTGATCGTCTCAAGGTCCTGTTTACCAGCCACGCTGCTTGAAAAAAAGAGCATTCGTATTATCTGTAAAATGATAAAAGAACGAGTATAAATGCTGAAATGTCTCCGAGCAACGTGGGCTGAATGAATTACAACTTGTTGACATTCTACCCGTGAGCGCCCACTTCTGCTACTGAAGAATTATTGTGATGTTCAGGCTCATAATTTTATTGATTTATTTATTTTTGCTATTTGCAGCAAGGTTTGCTCACAGACACATTTTCTAAAATGGGCAGCTAGCAAAAGATGTATCTTTTCCTGTTTAATTTCACACTTGATGGGTAGACAGGCACCACCGAGACAACTATTTTTCTACAAGCAATTAAAAACTACATTTTTCATAATATGATCCCCTTAAAAATGTGTGTTCTCGGCAGCTCTGGGCTTTTAATTGTCATTGCTACTTCCTGTTTTATTTTGTCATCACTTCCCTGTTGTGTGTTGCTCCCAGCGTGCGTTCTCCCGATCTGTTTGGTCCATCTGCGCCTCGTCTGTTGTGTCTCGGCGCGGCCCCGCCCTCTTCTTTTGGGTTTCCTCGGCCAATTGGCTCGCTGGCTCGTCTCCCCGCCTGCTACTCGTTATGTCATTAGTTCGGTTTGTGCCTGAGTACCTTTGTTGTCTCTGTTAATCCAGTTACACTCGCGAGTTGTGTCAAATGACAGGAAACAACGGACAAAGATTTGCAACCAGTCTCCCGGAGGTGTGACTAAGTCACAAATAAGTCTCAAGCCACTCAAGAGGAGTCCACGCTACATTTCAAGCAAGCCATTACTTGCGTTAAGCAAGTCACATTGAACAAAAATACAAACACACCACTTTTGTTTTTGCTCCCATTTTTTATCGTGAGCTGAATTAAAGATCTAAGACTTTTTCTATGTACACAAAAGGCCTATTTCCTTCAGATATTGTTCCCAAATGTATCTAAATCTGTGTAAGTGAGTAAGTACTTCTCCTTTGCTGAGATAATCCAACCCCCACACAGGTGTGGCATATTAAAACAAGGATTAAAGCGCATGATTACTGCACAGGTGTGCCTGAGGCTCCCTCTCATTTAGTGTCAAATCCTACACGGGTTGAATTTACGTGCGAGGCATTTTTGGGTTTTTTTTTGGTGTGCGTGCGAAAAGCTCGCAATTGGCCCTGCCAACAAACAAACAAACAAAAAATCAGTTCAGATCATCGAATTATGCTTTATCGATTATCCTGTAGTAGGCTTCCAAAGTGGTGAAACATTTCCGGTAAATTTCTAGAAAGTCTTCCGGCGAATTTTCATGGCAAGTTTGGCAGGGGTATTTTAGCAAGTATTTCTAAATTGCGAACTTTCCATGGGAATTAACTGTGAATTGGGGGTAAATTAAGCATAAATATAAACATTTTTGTTTTGTGATAAGCAGACATCCATGCAAAATAGATCTCCGTGCCCACATGCATGCGAGGACGTTAAATGTAAATGCTCCTTTTTTTCCCCCTCTCACTTGACTCCAGCCGTGGCATATCTGAAACTTGCTCAAACCTCAAATCTTCGCTGGTAAGGCAAAGCAAAAAACTGAACAAGCGATGGCTCACAAAACGGCCAGTGCCGACAATCAAAAATGTCAAACATGATCAGAATTTAATATTCATGGTAAATACTTACTGTGTGCGGTCAACAGCGTGTTTGGCCACAGACATGAAACCGAACGATAGCCAATTAGGAAGCACACCTGCTGATTTATTAATTTTTTTCCTCATGTGTGCGCCTCTCTCCCATTTAAAACAATCAGTTGAAACATCATTAGCGTTAATCGGTCTGTGTGTACGCCACCGCAGTCATCTGTGGAGGTTGTTTAAGTCACAAAACTGATATAGTGCGCCAAATGCACGTTTAGTGATGATAACTACATAGTTTAGATTACTCTGACAACCCCCTGCATGATACATACAGTCTGACTGGTGAAACTAATTGTAATGTAATGTA
This sequence comes from Phycodurus eques, assembly GCF_024500275.1. NCBI lineage: Eukaryota > Metazoa > Chordata > Actinopteri > Syngnathiformes > Syngnathidae > Phycodurus > Phycodurus eques. The sequence continues at coordinate 25,774,470 of NC_084534.1, read as the reverse complement.
ATGGGGGCACAGAAATAATGTGTTTATAAGTCATAAAATCACCAAAAGCAATTCATTGCGACTGTATGCGTCTTTAAGGAGCCATCGAGCCATAATGTGAATCTTACACATCTCTGTAAATCCACAACAGGCAGAAATGACGCTTCAGTGAACAATTAGCAAGCGGAAGATTATACACAAAGCGCAATAAAAGCGAATCCTTGAAGCCTTCCCCGTCTAAACTAGCGATGTGTCGTGAAATGTATGTGAATGTATTCTCATCGTCCACAAACATCGATGGTGATGTGCTTTTTTTAATTTTTTTTTATAGAGTGCAAGTGCAGTATTTGTGCATACAAGTCTTGGGACTTGGGAAGTCTTGGGTAATTACATCATTAATCAATCATGGGCTGCAAACTTAATCTTCGGGAAACATTTTAAACGATTGCATGCCATATATTGTATAAAAATGAGATGCGACACACCATTAAGAGTCTTCTTGTTTTACTACTATATTTAATGTAAATTCACCAGTGTTGGTGTTTTAATTGGGCACTTTTGTAGACGACCATGAGTCCCTCCACTGAGTTTGGAAAGTGGTGGTGCTCAGTATGTGTGCAACCTAGTTCCGCATTTGGCAAAACAGGTCGAAGCACTTCCTCGCGGCTCGGGCGAATGGCGAAGGAGATGTGACAAAACCCAGTAGGGGTGTTCAACCACTACAATGTCTTTTTTTTTTTCTTAACTCAACAAGTCATCACAGAGCTACCAAAGATAACAATATTCAATGTTAAGGCTTTGGTCACGTTTACATATATCATATTGTATCAATAAATATGTCATCAAAATGTAGTCAACATTAGCGTAGCGTACACAGGAAGTCCATTTACCTGTTTTCCGGGTTTGGTCACGTAACTCACATATAGCGGACTGCTCGGTAAATAATGTGTTCATGAAGAAGTTAAGTGATTAAAGTGTTTCTGTTGTCACAGACTGAAGTGTTATTGAGCGTTCTGCTATGTCATGAAAACTTTAGCAGCGCTTGTGTTTGTGATCATTCAAAGTTAATTAAGCCGATGCCCCTGTCTGCTGTGTGGCGTAGCGTGAATGCCAGCTAAGCTAATTCATTACCCATTTTGAATGTTGGTATTGGACCACAAATCTACAATGTTTCTAACGGGGAAAATAGTTTTTCGCAATCCCGACAAAGTGGCGTTTGAGAAAAGGGAATTTGTTTGATCGTAGGGATTACGCTGTACATTGTAGGTAAAACATTTATAATGCCCCAATGTAGGCATTAATGTGTGTTGACTACTCGTAGCGATTTAACGTTACATTTATTCATGTTTTTGGGTACGCAACATGTAAGGTAAGGGATAGAAAGTGTAACTGCATCGCGATCCAGCATCACATCTTCTCCATATTGAAAAAATGCAGGTCAGCCTTTGGCCGGCGGGCGTCAAGGCTAGCGATGTGCTTCTGGCACTAAGTCAAACTTATTGAAAAATTTATGTGAATATCACGGAAGCACGGGAAAAAAAAGTACAGTGCCAACACAACTTCAAGGGGTATTCTGTCCTGGGCTCTTTACAAGGAGCCAAAGCAATAACAAATTATGTTATTAGAGTTGCTAGAGGATTTTAATTCAGATTGATCAAACAGTCAGTAATGCACTTGTCTGTATTTGTTATTTCCTAAAAAGAAGGCAAACTACACTTACCTGAAAAGAAGAGAGAGGGTATAAGCTGCTGTGTATTATTAAATATGTAGTTTACATTTTCTTAATCATTTATTTCTAAAAAGAAGACCCATTATTGATGTTCCACTTTCCAAAAGATTATTTTGATTATTGTTAAATACTTTACTTCTCTCATCTTGTTTACAATTAGTGCTTTGTCTTTTGTCTTTGCTTCTCTCTCCCTTCGAGAAATTTTGTTCTGTTCGACCGATCAAGTCTGATTCTCAATAAACCTCATTTGTAATGCCACAGCGGAAGCTTAAAAACGCCACTGTGACACAGTAAAACTGTTGCAGCATGAAAGGGATACGGATTTTCCATTCTGCTTGACCTAACAGCCGAACAGGACAAAAAAACAAACAGAACAAAAAAACTTTTTATTTAAGAAATGTTCATTTATTGGAGAATTTCTGTTTGCACAAAATATAACTTACTCAACGTAAACCAAACCGTGATGTTAAAACCAAAGTTCGCACTGTTTTTTTGCTTTTTTTTGGTTTGTTTTTTTGGGGAGGGGGTTGTAACTTTATTATGTTTGACACCACAATGTCATTTCATTGTGTGCGAGATCTGCAGTTCAAAAACATGTCATGGATATCTTTTTATGAGGCTCTGTGAATCTCATGTCACATGTTCTGGAGTTGTGTATGTCACCGAGAAAACACGTTTTCTAAAACACTGACTTTCTTTTTTTTCCCCCACACAAGGTTGGAGAGTGTAGCGATCCAGTAAGCGAGAGGGTGACAAAGCAAGAGAGATGGTGTGTGAGATAGAGCTAGCGAGCGAGAGAGTGACGTACAGTATATGGAGAAGAAAATGCGTTTTGGGCCTCACGCTCCATTTGGCCTCACTGACGGAGAAGGAGAATGACGGCCATTGGCAGCAATCGAATCAGTAGATTAAACATTCCTCAGTTTCCATCTCGCCTCCCCCGTCGCTCGTCTTACTTCGCCATCCCGTTGGCAGGGGGAGAGACGCGGCGCAGATTGCGGGCAGAGATGCACTTGCCAAAGCGTGGCTAAGGAGCCCTCGTCGCAAGTAAGATTGATAGGGCGATTAAATATCCAGCAGCGCGAGTATTAGTGAGCACTCCTGACCGTTATTGCCCGGCAGAGGTGAGGCATGAAGAAACTGGCAATGTCTGTGATATCACGGCATCAACACCAAGATGCTTGAAAAAGCAACACAAAGGCTGTCTGTCTGTCACTTGATAGTTACCTCCCCCAATGAGAAATATTTTTAAAAATCAGTTCCCAGGGATTAACAAACTCCCCATAATTTGGGGTAATTCACAGAGGTTGAATCAAGGTGAGTGGACTGTTCTTGTTTGTTGAAGAGACTTCACCTTTAATCCAAAAGGCCTCTTCAGTTCTACATTTCCGGTGTGGAGTCCTTGTATTTATGCCTCAGTAGGTGGTCAACAATAGGGTGTTGTTGTTGTGGTTAGTGAAATGACAATCCTGCATCCATTGTTGACCACCCCAGGGAACACGTCCATCAAGGCATAAATAGAGGGACTCCACAACGAAAAGATTAAAGGTGAAATGTCTGGAATTTTCCCACCAAACTTTGTTGAGTATGTGAAATACATATTGGTTAGAAAATATATACTATTTTGCAAAGAGGGGCTTCCTTTCACCTACAGTTATATCCCACCAAATACTACTACATCATGTGAATAGGTAAATATTAAAAGTCATATCTTATCAAGCTGTATCTAATGGCAAAAATTATATTTTTAGTCAAACATTTCCCTTCCCAGGTGTAGGCAAACATATGATTGGACCATACCTGTATATTGCTTTACTACCGAGCAAGTAATCCTCACTAAGATGTTTTTGCAGGGGTTTTTTTCCAGCACAATTGGAGTCCATATTACTAGAGCTGCTTTTTTAAAATTTTTATTTGAGTTGAAGAGCATTTTTTATTTTTTTTATTAGCTGTTAAAGTGGAGCCAAGCCAGGTGAGGAAGCAAAGTGTCATTTAGGCAGTTGGAGCCCACCGTCGGGCAAATCTCGGCAGACCCCGGACGCTCCCCGTGTGACCTTTTACTTTGAGGTGGCTACGCTGACCTGGAAATTCCACGCTGCTGATTGGTTTAGGGAAGCGAGATGCAATCTGCTGATGCATACTGAAAAGGGCAAGGCGGCCTCTCAACAAGAAAGCCGTCCGACTGGGTTACATGCTGTCGGAAATGCATCTGATAGCGGCTCTTTTTTTTTTTTTCCCCATGTGTGAGCCCATCCCTCGCTCCTCACTCATTCATTCCCTGCCGTTTTGGTGAATATTGCGTACCCTGTGCGGCTTGTGTATTTTGCCCATGCGGCGTGTAATCATTTCTATTGGGAATTATATCAAGGGAACACAATTTACACCGTCTGATAGGCACAGATTAGACCGTCTGAACAAAGATTTCCATTTTTAGCCACACTATTCAGGAAATATGTTCACATTTATCCCTACAGCTGTTGACTCCAAATCAGGGGATCATTTTTGTGTTTAATTTAAATATCCATCCATCCATTTTCTGAGCCGCTTCTCCTCACTCGGGTCACGGGCGTGCTGGAGCCTATCCCAGCTGTCATCGGGCAGGAGGCGGGGTACACCCTGAACTGGTTGTCAGCCAATCACAGGGCACATACAAACAAACAACCATTCGCACTCACAGTCATGCCTATGGGCAATTTAGAGTCTCCAATTCATGCATGTTTTTGGGATGTGGGAGGAAACCCGAGTGCCCGGAGAAAACCCACGCAGGCACGGGGAGAACATGCAAACTCCACACAGGCGGGGCTGGGGATTGAACCCAGGTCCTCAGAACTGTGAGGCTGACGCTCTAACCAGTCGGCCACCGTGCCGCCCCTTTCAAAACATGGTCTACTAAATAGTTGTGCTGGCATCTATGGTGAAGGCATAAATAATTCTTTAAACTGATCATTTGCTTTCCTAATGTGCTCTACATATTTGTTGACTGTGTAGTTAAGGTAAAAAAAAAAAAAAAAAGTCATATGTCAACTTCTAAAATGGCGCACTGAAAAGCATCATACTTTAACACTGTCTTCCGGGCCAGAAAGTGACTGCTGAATGCATAAAACGTGCACACAATCAGCGCGTTGCGTTTAGCAGGACCTTTTCTTCGTCGTGGACAACAACGCCGATGATGCGGCGTGCATGAACATCAGAGTCAATCTCGCAAATGGGGTCACGGAAGACAGCTAGCACGCTCGTTTTCATCCGTCAACCCCGCCTCATCTCGTCCCGCGGGGAGACGACGACAACGTGCGGAACACCTTCTCCGCGCGCTCGATAACGCATCAACACGTCTGCTGCACGCGTGACGGCGACAAGCGTAGAAAGGCGTCGTCGTCTCTTATCAAAAGACCTTGCGCACAGGCGTCACGGCGGCGGCCGGGCAACACTCACTCAACAGCAACGCACTTTTGCTGACATTTGCAAGCGTGCGCTGTTAGCAATAAGGCCTTGACTTTGCAGGGGTGACATTCGGGGCGCCCTGAGTGAGATGCATTATAACAACATAACACAGCTATTCTGCCGGCGTTGAAATGTTAACATGTTGATGGAAATACAAAAATGTCGGAAAACCATCCAGCTGATTTTACCCAAAACATTTGTTGCCATCAACCCTCATTGATACATTTGATATAATAATTTAAGTGGGCTGCACACGCATAATGATTTTTAACATCTTTGATTTTTAAGTTTGAGAAACCCCACGGGATAATCGCTCAGGATAATCTTTTAGAGACATCTGGGCAAATTGGGCGTTTTCTGATTGATCACAAGGGAGGTAAAAGTCCGAGTCCACATTTGGTCCGAAGTCTTGGTATATATATATACAGAATATATGTGCATGAATGAGAGGGATGGTGGGGGAAGACTGAGGCTACAGGGAGAAGAGATAGCAAGGGTAGAGGACTTTAAATACTTGGGGTCGACCGTCCAGAGCGATGGTGAGTGTGGTCAGGAAGCGAAGAAACGGGTCCAAGCAGGTTGGAACGGGTGGAGGAAGGTGTCAGGCGTGTTATGTGACAGAAGAGTCTCTGCTAGGATGAAGGGCAACGTTTATAAAACAGTGCTGAGGCCAGCCATGATGGACGGATTAGAGACAGTGGCACTGAAGAGACAACAGGAAGCAGAGCTGGAGGTGGCGGAAATGAAGATGTTGAGGTTCGCTCTCGGAGTGACCAGGTTGGATAAAATTAGAAATGAGCTCATCGGAGGGACGGCCGAGGTTCGATGTTTTGGAGACAAAGTTAGAGAGAGCAGACTTCGATGGTTTGGACACGTCCAGAGGAGAAATAGTGAGTATATTGCTCGAAGGATGATGAGGATGGAGCTGCCAGGCAAGAGAGCTAGAGGAAGACCAAAGAGGAAGTTGATGGATGTCTTGAGGGAAGACATGAGGGCAGTTGGTGTTCGAGAGGAGGATGCAGGAGGAGGAAGAGGAGGTTTACATGGAAAAGGACCCCTGTGGCGACCCCTAAAGGGACAAGCCCAAAGGAAAAGAAGAAGAAGAAGGTCCAAGTCTTGGTACCGAGGGCTGCACATTATTGGTGAAAAATGACATTGTGATTTTATATTGTGATGTTAAAAAAGACATTCCATCTCGAGAAAAACTATGCTCAGTAGAGCACAAAAGTATACTAAGTCATTTATATGACGTTTATCTGTATTTAAATGCACTGCAGTATTGAGCAATAGTCCAGCCAGACACGAAGTTCAAATCATTTCCTTTCATGCCCAGTTACTGTATACCGTAGAGTCATTAGCTCATTCCTAACACTATTCATTTGTTTTTAACCAATCTGTTATTTTACACCTGTGTTTTATCTTATGCAATAGTATTTCTATATTAGAGTGCAATTGTTCAAGCAAAACACGTGTACACCTGAAGTTTGTCCCTACAATAATGCCGTGGCTCTTCCCCCTCTCTAATCTGTAATGTAATGTGTAATCTGTTGCAACATGCATTCGTTCGCCACATTCTAAAGCGAGACACAGTAAATGTAGGCGTGTAATTGTTTCCCGTGTCCTTATTAATAGTTATCATACAAAAGTATATAACACCCTGGGCTGCTCCGTGTGTGTTGTTTGATGGGTCATAATTTACCGTAACATGGGGGCTAATCTTATTAGCATTTCCAACCAGGTCCCTCTGTCACTTATTAATATTACAGTTGATTGACTACATGTCAATGCACCAACATTGCGCAGGACCCTGCGATGTGACTATTTCGCACCCATACTAACCCGATATATTGTGCAGCCCAAGTGTAAGCCGCTTAACAAAAGGTCCAATACAGTAGCGTTGGGGATGTAAAAAGTAACAGCTTTTCTTTTTGTTCCAGGCTAGTTTGATGCAGGATGCTTCCATGTTGACCATTTCTGAAAGCTTGTTATTTTCCTCCCTACTAAGCCCTGGCAGCAGATAGGACGCTGTAATTCTTTACAATCCTCTGTCATCTATTGGTGACCATTCAACACACTTCTCAGCATCTGGGAGGAATTCTACAGTTGCCGAGATTACATCTGTGTGGAATAGATGACTTTTTTTCCCCCACCCTCGTTCTGACTTCTGAGGGATACGCGGGATTGCCTCCGCCTTCAAGTCGCGCCCAAGGGACCATCATATCAATGCGATTAGCGGGGGCCGCGCTCGGCTGTCATAGCGACGCATCCTGGCCTCGTCTAATTAACAACAAGCACCTGTCACCGCGGAGTCGGGCGTCACGTGATGAGTCACGTGACCGATTGAGATACCTGGTGTTGGAATTGATGCGGTTGTAATCAGGGTCCGGAAGCTATGGCGCCCATTTGGGAAACTGTATTATGGTTTGATGTAACAAAGGTAACTCTTTCTCATCAAAAGTTGAGAATGAGGCAGGAGATCAACATTTCAGCTTTTAGATTTACAGGTACAATGTGGAGATTTAAAAGAAGCATTTTTTTTTTTCTTCAAAACCTGTCCTGTTTGGCTACTTAGTCAGACAGTGTGTTGGTTATCATGTCGGAACACTTTGATATAGTCCATGTTATTTTTTATTCCGGTGGATATTTATTAGGAATGCAGTCAGAAGGAACGAGATTTGGTTTTTATTAATTGGAGATGTAACCAACACAAAAACCCAAAAGTTGCAAATAGGCCAAAAACAAGCAATTGGTAATTGTTTCATAAATCTGGTATGTCTCCCGGAGGGCTTTATATAAAAATAATAAAAATAGAAAACATTTTTTTTTTAAATAACAAGACATGGGCCCTGATTTGAAGATTAGTCGCAGTTCTTTCTCATGGGATCTGCTCGCTATGTTGACAGACATCCATAACATCCATCTAATTAAACATGAAACAGGTGATTTAAAATGTTTGAAAATATTTTGTGTTTCTGAAGTTTTGGAAAGTGCTCACCAGAAATATTTACTATTTTGTTGCAAAATTATATTTTAGACTAAAAAGGAATTTTTGGAATGGAAGCTTAAAATAACAAAAGTCTGTACAAAAAAAAAAAAAAAAACTCACGTTCATGCTCATGTAATTATATGGGTAATGGTTTTGAGTATGCATAATCATTTTGACATTTTCTAAAGGTGTAAGGGAAATAAGCTTGTAAATGACTTGTAAGTCCTGAAAATGGTGCTTCTTCTGTGACAACTCTATTTGTTCCAAATATTTTTTTAAAAAAGAAAGTGAAAATGCCTTTTAAAAAAAAATTCTTTGCAGTTGAAAATGAGAATTCTGTGCTTAACAGTCTGAAGCTGTCAGTCAACATATTGATTGAGCGCCAAATCATTGAGTCACCGCAGGCTGCAACGACCCTTCCATTGACCACTCGTCTGACGATGTATCTGTTCAAGGAGACTAATTGTGCGGTCGGCTGGTATAGTTTATGGGCCGGTCATTCTGCTAATAGATTATAGACAATTGCATTATTTAATGAATCTGCATGCAATTTACCTTCATGGCTGACCATTTTCTTCTACATCGAAGCATTACAGCTATCCATTTTTAACAAAACAGGCTTACTAAAATGTTGAAATCCTTTTTTCACTTGCTATTGTCTTTAAAAAAATAAATAAATATGACATTCAGCCCAGCTCCCGCAGAGTGAGGATAGAGGCGGATTTTACAACACATCTCATAGAGTTCAAGCTTTCAGGAGAGTTAATAGATTCGTTCTAAAGCTATCTTCATCACTTTAAATTCTTTATTAATGTGGAAAAAAAAAACAGACAACGTGGGGACAGACCAATAGTATCGATTTGTTAAAAAATGTTAAAGTTACCATATTTGGATGACGGAATTCTCTCCACTCTCTGGGAACAATAACTATAACTAGGTTACAGAAGTTGGGAACCCTCTGCCTCTTCTCTTTCTCTTAATTACATTGCATCTCTTCTAGTAGACCTGAGTACTTCGTGGCATGTTGCGGCACATTGTGGTACTACACTGAACGTACGCCACTATAAATTTGGATTTGCCTGCATACTGTAAAAACAAAAAAACTAAATTATTGGCTAAATATCTGCGATATAGTGGGGTTACGAAAGATGAACCGTGATATAGTAGGCCTTCACTGTAAAGGCATGTGTGGTGTGAATGGTTGTCTAGGTAACGCGATCACTTTTTTCATTCACAGAAAATATCCTTCTGGTGTGTGCGCCTTAACCACGTGGGGGCAGTATAACAGACATCCAGATATACATGGAGACGGTCACAACTCCTCAGTAAGGTGCAGTAATATTAGTCATTCTTTGCAGAGGATAAAGAAAATAAACTGTGAAGAAAAAGTATGTGAGCCCTTTGGAATTTCTTAAATGTCTATAGAAATTGGTTATAAAATGTGGTCTGATCATCTAAATCACAAGAATAAACAGACTCCGCATAAACTAATACCAACTATCTGCCAAACTGCTGCCTGTTGTGGAGTGAGTGGGATTCATTGGCACTATACAGCACTTTTATCTTGTTAAAAAAAAATAAACATTCAGCCGAACGACAGCTCATATCTCGGAAAACTCGTAAGCCGGGTCAGCACTGTAATTTGACATGTACAGCTTGGACCCTGTATCCTACCTGGCAGCTGACGTGGATAAATTTGCTTTAATGCTCTGACTCAGCCAAATGTTCAGTATGTCTTGAATTGATCTTGTCATTTTTGCTTTGAGATAGACGGAGTGGACAAAATCGAGCTTGACGAGTGCGTACAAGTTTGTGACATATAGTCAATTAGCTGCAGTGTCACTGACAGTGAAGGCCTACAATGTTAATAGTCGCTAACTTGTGTGCCTGTGACATGCGCTCATTAACGCTCGCCCGCTTATGTCAGCATAGTGTCGAGGACAACGTCGTGTTTGACTTTCCCCCGCTTCGCAGACAATAAATATTTGAATCATTCATCGCAACAGCAGAAACACTTAATGTCCGCTATTAGCTTTCCTGCATAATTGATTCCAAAGAAAAGATGGAATAATATATCATTGCCAGTTTTTTTTTTTTTTTTTTTTTTTACATTACCCATCTCGGCTCGTCTTCCCCCCCCCCCATCTACCATTTGTATGCTTTTCATTACCTATCTGCTCCCTGGTGACACACCAGTAATAGCTTCGGTGGCGTATTGGTAAACAGTTTTGACAAATTAAACTCATCCAGGCTCAACCGTAAAATCGCAATGAAGGCACATAGAGAGAGAGAGAGAGAGAGAGAGAGAGAGAGAGAGAAAGCGGGTGGCAAGCCGGTGCAATCTTCCAAGGCGTCGAGGCCCCGGCTGACGTGACGCACAATGAATCATTCCGGCGGAGGCTAAGCCGCAGACAATCGCCCGCTCAAACGTGTCGTCGGCGAGGGTGTGGAGATAACGCGCTGACTGGCGTGGAAAAATGTGGAAAAAGTCTCAATGAATCCCGTCGCCTCCTGCAGGGAATCCCCGGGTGATGATTAGCTGATTGGATGTGTGTGTGTGTGTGTGTGTGTGCATCTTTGAACGTCTGTAAATGTTTTGGCGTGTGTGGTCGGGTGTGGCGTGTGTGGTTTGTTGCTTTTCCTCACGTGTGTGCATGACTGTGAGTGTCTGAGTGTAAATACAGTGTGTTGGTCTTTGTGTGACTGAATAAGTTCGTGTATGTGTTTGTTTGTACATACTGTATGTGTGCATGAGCAAGTGTATGTGCATGTGGAGTGCATGTATGTGTCCATGAGTGTGTGAGTGAATGTGTGACTGAATAAGTCAGTGTGTCTTTGTGTTTGCGTGCGTGAGTGCGTGAGAGTGTTTGAGTGTGTGTGTGTTATTCGTTGTACTTTTTGTCATGTATTTTCGTGTGTGTGAGACGAGAGACGGTGACAAGCGTGTAACACAGATGGAGAAAGTAATCCATTAATGATGAGAAACATCATTAATCCTTTCAACGTTGAAAAACGTGTGAGTGAGAGCCACGTCAAATCATCCACAGCAGGGGTATATAAAAAATATATATATATCCTCAGACCACTATCTGCTATTTAGCCTTTCATCTGACACCGTGTGTATTTTTAACAGCACGCCATGTGAAGAAATAAATAAAAGCAATACATGAATATTAATCCTTTCCACTGCAACCCAAATTGTGTATTTCATGTTAGGAACCGAAAGAAACTAGTGAAAGAGATCTAAAGGCAACATGAAGTGCGATTGAGCTTGGCTGGGTCAAAAACAATGCATTTTAGTTGTCTGTATTTTAAACCTAATGAGAATAGTTAAAATTCCTGTTCCTTATCCAATATATTCCGTGTGGGAATTTAGTGCGCCTTGTTACTATACTGAATAATTCGAATACGTGTACTGTTTCAGCTTAAGTATTGGGGAAATTGCTACTAATCCACATTTGAGTCCTGAATTGAAGTTTTTTGTTTCGACGACAGCAGCTCTCAGCATTCATGTCATTTCTGCGAGTTTTTAGTTTAAGGTCAAACTCTGACATGTTTGAAAGAAACAAGAGATGAAAGCTATGTGATCTTTTTGGAAAATGCCATCCAGAATCCACGACGACCTGATAATGACGCGAGCCGATTATCTCCCTAAAGCGCTCGCAACTTTAGCGCCCGACAGAACTCACTTCCCATCCCAGACGCCATCCGTCTTCATTCCCGCTCATGGCTCGCTGACAGGCGTTTCCATCATGTGTCATTATTGACGCGAGGGGCAAGTCGGCGGAACACTCTGGGAAACACATCAATCACCGGCTCCTTGTCCCGCCCTGACAGCGCCGCTCGGGGACAACAAGACGCTTCTCCCACTTACCGGGGGACACACTTGAACCCCAGTGGGATCGGGCCAGGCGAGCTGGATGCTGCAAACAGTTGGTAATTAAGATTGGGAGAGAATACATGACAGTACTGATATCAGCCCGAGTGGATGTCAGCCTTTACTTTGCTTGACAATGCTGACAGATGAAGTTGGCTGTCTAAGAGAGAGATAAGTGTTAGTACCCGGTGACGCAACGCACGAGGAGTGCAGGTACATTTGTGGATAGCGTGGAGCCTGTCAGATAATACCATAGAAATTTAAAGATGGCCCAGTAGATGGCTGGTTATTTTTCCCAAATGGTATAGTTGAACCTTTCTGACACAACTCGGTCGGTGGTCTTGTCGCAAGAAGGTCCCCGGTTGGACCCTCTGGAATTCCTGATTTTAGGGCCTTTTTTGTGGCGTTTGCAGGTAATCCCTTTAACTGCATGGCTTTTCTTCAGGTACTCTGGTTTACACGCAATCTAAATCGTCACATTCGTCAGGTACCCTGTCATTTCATTGCTCGTCCAAAGTCTAGCCTAAGCGGAGACCGGTGGCAGGACCCTGGAACGGAACCTGAGAGAGGTACGGATATGTCTATGGTGGTCTTGCAGCAAAAAGATTCCCAATTGGACCACCTGGAACACCCGATTTTGGGGGCTTTCTGTGTGGAGTTTGCAGGTTCTCCCCTTACCTGCATGGCTTTTCTCCAGGTCTACTGGTTTACCAACAACCTAAAGCATGTCAGGTTCATTTCCAGCCAATTTTCATTTGCCAAAGAGCTAGTAGAAAGTCTCGCATTAGCGGAGAAGGAAGTTAAGACCCTGAGACAGAACCTACGAGGGGCATGGATACATCAAGTCGGAGACTGAGACATGACACAAAAAGAAGTTATATACTTCAGAGAAAGAAAAAAAATCTTACAAGAATAAAGGGTATTCATCAAGGATTATTTTTCTATATTTTTCAGAAAAAAAGTTTTAAAAAATGTCATTAAAAAAAAGTTTGAGTAATTTAAAAGAAATGCAACAAATGTTTTATATATTTAGTATAAAGTCAATCTTATGAGGAAAAAGTATTTTGCATTTTGTATTTTATTTTTTGCAATTCACTTCAATTCAAATCAACTTTTTTTCAATAAATTTATACTTGTGATATGACTTTTTTTTCTTTAAAAATAAGTTTTTCGCTAAATAAAAATACTTTTCTTGCAAAATTATTACTTTAAACTCAAAAAAAAAAAATCCCCCCCAAAAAAAGATTCCAGAATTTGTTCCACTTTCTTTTCACCAGTGGTTTACAATTCAAGTGCATGCAAATGCTATCTTTCCACATCCATGCATGCCGTAACATCGTCCTACATTTTGACGTTAACGTGGCCATCAACTTGAAATATTGACTGAGGGGTCATGGGATTATTTTTCTATGTTTTGTGTTTCAGTAACGCATGCGAGGGAGGTGTAACGGGATCTGAAACGAGAAGCTCGGGTCATCTTTTGGATAAAAGATGCTTTGACTTCAATTAATTCCTTGGAGGGGGACGCAGTCAATGTGTGATCTTTATCAAGGCGCTGCCTCTCAGATCTCTATCGCAGCCTGCGACCCGCTGGGCAAAGCCAGCCTGACGACTTTCGTGACAATAGTTTGGACTGTTTTGGGCCGCACTGCCGTCTCCTCCTGCTGCTTAATGAGGCTGCGACGATATTGACAAGTTCAACCTTGAACGACAGGGCGCGCTTCTTGCTGGCCCCTCTTGGTTTGATCTATCGAAGGCTTTAATTTGTTTCTCATTGCTCAGCTCACCTGGGAAATTTTGTGTGGATAGGAGAAAAAAAAAAAAAGGGTTCCAAAAATATATGGTACAGTGCCAGAAAAGAAAAAGGTTTCTCAAGCATCTTCGATTACATCACAATTTATAGGGTTCTTCTTATTTTGACATACTGTGGAACAATACAAGTCTTAACATTGGTTGAAATTTTCCGGTAGAGAAATATCTTGTCATATTGTGTTTCATCCTCTCCAAAATCAATAGGAGTCTTGTCGTGGCAAGTTTACAGTACACATGCGGCTTTGAGGCGGATTAGTTGGAATTGTGCTTATTTAAAGTAGTCATGAGAAACATAGGAGTTGAACAAATGACCTCAGGCTCTTCTGTCGGATATTCTTCAAAATCTAAGGTTCATAATTTGAAAGCAAACAACAGCAATGGTCACGCTGAAGAAGATATGGTTGGAAATTGCGCCTGGCGTTCAGTAGCTCTGGAATGCAGCCCTATGGGTGGCACAAGTCAGTGCAAACTGTAGGCCGGTCCCAAGCCCGGATAAATGCAGAGGGTTGCGTCAGGAAGGGCATCCGGCTTAAAACCTTGCCAAACAAATATGAGCGTTCATCCAAAGAATTCCATACCGGATCGGTCGTGGCCCGGGTTAACAACGTCCGCCACCGGCGCCGTCAACCTGCGGGGCGCCGTTGGAAATTCAGCTACTGTGGGTCGAAGTCAAAGAAGAAGAGGAGGTGGAAAGCGGGTTCTTCGGCAGAAAGAGAAGAGGAAAACACAGAGCCTAGAACTGAATGTGGGGACTTTGAATGTTGGGACTATGACAGGAAAATCTCGGGAGTTGGTTGACATGATGATGAGGAGAAAGGTTGATATATTGTGTGTCCAGGAGACCAGGTGGAAAGGCAGTAAGGCTAGAAGTTTAGGGGCAGGGTTTAAATTATTTTACCATGGTGTCGATGGGAAGAGAAATGGAGTCGGGGTTATTTTAAAAGAAGAGTTGGCTAAGAATGTCTTGGAGGTGAAAAGAGTATCAGATCGAGTGATGAGGCTGAAATTTGAAATTGAGGGTGTTATGTGTAATGTGATTAGTGGCTATGCCCCACAGGTAGGATGTGACCTAGAGGTGAAAGAGAAATTCTGGAAGGAGCTAGATGATGTAGTTCTTAGCATCCCACTCAGAGAGAGAGTCGTAATTGGTGCAGATTGTAATGGACATGTTGGTGAAGGTAATAGGGGTGATGAAGAAGTGATGGGTAAATACGGCATCCAGGAAAGGAACTTGGAGGGACAGATGGTGGTAGACTTTGCAACAAGGATGCAAATGGCTGTAGTGAACACTTTTTTCCAGAAGAGGCACGAACATAGGGTGACCTATAAGAGCGGAGGTAGAAGCACACAGGTGGATTACATCTTGTGCAGACGATGTAATCTGAAGGAGGTTACCAACTGTAAGGTAGTGGTAGGGGAGAGTGTGGCTAGACAGCATAGGATGGTGGTGTGTAAGATGACTCTGGTGGTGGGGAGGAAAATTAGGAAGACAAAGGCAGAGAAGAGAACCATGTGGTGGAAGCTGAGACAGGACGAGTGTTGTGCAGCTTTTCGGGAAGAGGTGATACAGGCTCTCGGTGGACGGCAGGAGCTTCCAGAAGACTGGACCACTGCAGCCAAGGTGATCAGAGAAGCAGGCAGGAGAGTACTTGGTGTATCTTCTGGCAGGAAAGGAGAGAAGGAGACTTGGTGGTGGAACCTCACAGTACAGGAAATCATACAAGGAAAGAGGTTAGCTAAGAAGAAGTGGGACACTGAGAGGACCGAGGAGAGGCGAAAGGAATACATTGAGATGCGACACAGGGCAAAGGTAGAGGTGGCAAAGGCAAAACAAGAGGTATATGATGACATGTATGGCAGGTTGGACACTAAAGAAGGAGAAAAGGATCTATACAGGCTGGCCAGACAGAGGGACAGAGATGGGAAGGATGTGCAGCAGGTTAGGGTGATTAAGGATAGAGATGGAAATATGTTGACTGGTGCCAGCAGTGTGCTTGCTAGATGGAAAGAATACTTCGAGGAGTTGATGAATGAGGAAAATGATAGAGAAGGGAGAGTAGAAGAGGTAAGTGTGGTGGACCAGGAAGTGGCAATGATTAGTAAGGGGGAAGTTAGAAAGGCATTAAAGAGGATGAAAAATGGAAAGGCAGTTGGTCCTGATGACATTCCTGTGGAGGTATGGAAGCATCTAGGAGAGGTGGCTGTGAAGTTTTTGACCAGCTTGTTCAATAGAATTCTAGTGCGTGAGAAGATGCCTGAGGAATGGAGGAAAAGTGTACTGGTGCCCATTTTTAAGAACAAAGGTGATGTGCAGAGCTGTGGCAACTATAGAGGAATAAAGTTGATGAGCCACACAATGAAGTTATGGGAAAGAGTAGTGGAGGATAGACTCAGGACAGAAGTGAGTATTTGCGAGCAACAGTATGGTTTCATGCCTAGAAAGAGTACCACAGATGCATTATTTGCCTTGAGGATGTTGATGGAAAAGTACAGAGAAGGTCAGAAGGAGCTACATTGTGTCTTTGTAGATCTAGAGAAAGCCTATGACAGAGTACCCAGAGAAGAACTGTGGTACTGCATGCGGAAGTCTGGAGTGGCAGAGAAGTATGTTAGAATAATACAGGACATGTACGAGGGCAGCAGAACAGCGGTGAGGTGTGCTGTAGGTGTGACAGAAGAATTTAAGGTGGACGTGGGACTGCATCAGGGATCAGCCCTGAGCCCCTTCCTTTTTGCAGTGGTGATGGATAGGCTGACAGATGAGGTTAGACTGGAATCCCCGTGGACCATGATGTTTGCAGATGACATTGTGATCTGCAGTGAAAGCAGGGAGCAGCTGGAGGAACAGTTAGAGGGATGGAGGCATGCACTGGAAAGAAGAGGAATGAAGATTAGCCGAAGTAAAACAGAATATATGTGCATGAATGAGAGGGCTGGTGGGGGAAGAATGAGGCTACAGGGAGAAGCGATAGCAAGGGTGGAGGACTTTAAATACTTGGGGTCAACCGTCCAGAGCAATGGTGAGTGTGGTCAGGAAGTGAAGAAACGGGTCAAAGCAGGTTGGAACGGGTGGAGGAAGGTGTCAGGTGTGTTATGTGACAGAAGAGTCTCTGCTAGGATGAAGGGCAAAGTTTATAAAACAGTAGTGAGGCCAGCCATGATGTACGGATTAGAGACAGTGGCACTGAAGAGACAACAGGAAGCAGAGCTGGAGGTGGCGGAAATGAAGATGTTGAGGTTCGCTCTTGGAGTGACCAGGTTGGATAAAATTAGAAATGAGCTCATCAGAGGGACAGCCAAGGTTCGATGTTTTGGAGACAAAGTTAGAGAGCGCAGACTTCAATGGTTTGGACACGTCCAGAGGAGAAATAGTGAGTATATTGGAAGAAGGATGATGAGGATGGAGCTGCCAGGCAAGAGAGCTCGAGGAAGACCAAAGAGAAGGTTGATGGATGTCGTGAGGGAAGACATGATGGCAGTTGGTGTTCGAGAGGAGGATGCAGGAGATAGGCTTACATGGAAAAGGATGACGCGCTGTGGCGACCCCTAACGGGACAAGCCGAAAGGAAAAGAAGAAGAAGAAGTTCAGTAGCTCTGGGGCATCCTGGGACCAATCGAACCGTTTCACGTTTGCAAACGTTTCAGTCACTTTGGTTAGTCAATCAAGATTACATGAAATGGAAAAAAAAACACAATTGTATATATTTTACAAAAATGTATTCACTTTTTTCTTGTATTTATTGCATTTAATAATTGATTTATTGTAAAATGAACAATTGACCAACACTTCCAAATGTTTATTTCATTAAATGTTAATTTATATAAGTAAATTAATTATAATACATGAAAAAAAACGAATATTGTTCCATGATTAAAACAAACCATTTTGCGTTTGCATTGAAACTTTTTTTTTTCTTGTCATCTCCAAATGATGCTGCTCTTTCTGTCCATTTTAAAAATCAAATGTGACCGGTAAAAGCACTAAGGTTTGCCTAGCCCTGATCTAGGCCTTGAACGCATTCACGTGCCTTTATGTTGAAGTTATTCGTTGCCAGCTACACCGACAGTTAATTATTCCTCCAGCCCTGAAAGGCCAAACATTAACATATTCCCACTTTGGGGGAACGGCAGCATCCATGTTGTGTGGGGCGTGCAGCGTGCGGCGCGTGACGGACCTGGGAGCGTTGTTCTTTCCATCTGCCGGCTGCGCAGATCGCCCGGGGATGACGGCGGGGGCCCTGCCAAGCCGGCTGAGGGGGACCACCTCACCTTGAGCAACATTCAGCGTTGCCATCACGGGGCCGTTACAACGCAGCCCCCACAGGCCCATCTCGGGCTTTTGGGGTTGATGATGGTGATTATGACGTAGCGGGGGGTCTCATAAATGGATTTGATGTATACATATTATAAATGGATTTGATGTATACATATTTTGGATTAATAAATTAACAGATTTACACTTGTGTCAGTGTTGTAGCGGGCTGAATTATACATCATGCAGCAGCAACCCCCCTTTTGTTTAATGTACACCACTGAGGGATAAGCATCCATCCATCCATCCATTTTCAACACCGCTTATCCTGGTTAGGGTCGCGGGGCGCTGGAGCCTATCCCAGCTGACTTCGGGCGAAAGGCGGACTACACCCTGAACTGGTCGCCAGTCAGTCGCAGGGCACATATAGACACGGACAACCATTCGCACTCACATTCGCATCGTCACTGAGTGGGAAGTAAACCCACGCTGCCTGCACCAAAGTCAGGCGACCATACCAACCATAGCCATTGCAATGTAAAAAGATGACAAGTTTTGAGAGACATTTTTTTTTTATGTTACAATATTATGTGACATTTATTTACAGTGGGTACGGAAAGTATTCAGACCCCCTTTATTTGTATTGCAGCCATTTGCTAAAATTACTTCAGTTCATTTTTTTTCTAAATTAATGTACACATAGCATCCCCTATTGACAGAAAAAAAAACAGAATTGTTGAAATGTTTGCAGATTTACTAAGAAAAAAATGAAATATCACACAGCCATAAGTATTCAGACCCTTTGACTCTGTATTTAGTAGAAGCACCCTTTTGAGCTAATACAGCCATGAGTCTTTTGGGGAATGATGCAACAAGTTTTTCACGCCTCCTCTGCCATACCTCCTTGCAGATCCTCTCCAGTTCTGTCAGGTTGGACGGTCAACGTTGGTTGGCAGCAATTTTCGGGTATTTCCAGAGATGCTCAATTGGGTTTAAGTCAGGGCCCTGGCTGGGCCATTCAAAAACAGTCACTGAGTTGTTCTGAAGCCACTTCTTCGGTATTTTAGCTGTGTGCTCCTAGGGTCATTGTCTTTTTTGAAGGTGAACCTTCGGCCCAGTCTGACGTTCTGAGCACTCTGGAGAAGGTTTTCGAACCAACTCAAGGATGATCAGAAGAAATGGACAGCACCCGAGTTAAATATATGAGTGTCACAGCAAAGGATCTGAATACTTAAGGCTGTGTGATATTTTAGTTTTTCCTTTTTAATAAATCAGCAAAAATGGCAACAATTATGCTTTTTTCTGTCAATGTTGCGGTGCTGTGTGTACATTGAGGAAAAAATTTACTTAAATTATTTTAACAAATGGCTGCAATATAACAAAGAGTGAAAAAGGGGGTCGGAAAACTTTCCGTACCCACTGTATATTACATTATAATTGCCTATATTAACAGTTTAAGCAATAAACACGCCACAAACTATAATAGAAGAGAAAAGGCTCATGGTATGTGTTCAAACGATTACAAGTCGCCCGGGGACCTGTTCTAAAAATAGCTCACCAGTGACGGAACATTAGGATTTCCTAGGAATGTTGTTGTCGTAATTGTTTGAAAATGTAAACAAACGCTGAGATTTGTTGCATATTGCTATTTCTGTATTTGTTTTCTACCTTGTTAAACCAAATGATGATAATTATTGTGAGAAACCATTAATATGGTCAGCGTCTTAACATAGATAAATATACTTAATGGTTAATAAAAACATAAAGGTAATTTGAGTAAATTTGGTATTTCAGAAGTGTGTATTACCCTACATACTAATCAAACTAGAAGCAACTCACTTTTTTTCTTTCCACGCTGGACTGGTAGTAGCTGCTGGTGGTCACCATGGTAACAAAAGCCTTACTTTGTGTTTGGTTGCATGGCAGAGAGGGGCTGCGGCAGATGTGGCTCATTAGCATGAGACAGGACCGCCTCCTCAAAACAGGCTCGCAAAGCGAATTTAAAAACATGTAAAATGTTCTGTAATTTTTTTATCCTTGGAGCATTAAAACATATTAAGACCTGGGAACTGTTTAAAATTGCAGACAAATATCCAAATATGTCTCTTAATGAACCAATGCTAACTCTTGTGTCAGCCATCAGATTGTCCTTAAGCGTCCCTCTTCTTTCCACAGCGCTGGTCCAGACTGATCAAATAACATGCAAATAATTCCTTTTGACACACAATCATAATTAGGCGTTGCATTTGCATGATGTCGACTTTCTATTTAATCGTCTGGCTGCCTCCTTTCGCAACGTGTCACACTACGGGGTTGACAGGTCGATCTTAATGAGGTGAAGCGTGACAGTTAATCTGCGCCAAAACATTTACACGAGATGCGCGCTGGTGTAGACGAGTCCTGATTGGAATTGATAATTAACAGATAAAACAAGCCACTGATGAAGAAATATTGTGAGATGTATTTGGGGTCATCGCCCTTTCATTTGTCAGACTACTTAACGGCAATTGTGATTGGATATAGCGAATTCTCTTTTATTGTGTTGATATTTATTTACTTCAAGTTTCCCTTTTCTGACCGCTGTGTACTAAACACCAATGAATGAATATTTAGGCAAAGTAACGTGGCTTAAACAAAAATTCTCCACTTCGTCTTTATGGCCTTTTGACATCATTTTGTGGTTACTTATTGCTCGGCAGAATTTTTTGGGCTCAATCATTTGCATCTCACAGCTGAAAAGAAATCAAAGAAATAAAACCATTTCCTCCATTGCCAAAAACAACAGGTGAAGGACAGGGAGAAACCGTTAGCTACACAAATCTACCAAGAAATGTAATAATGATCATCTTTTATATTTATTTCACATTAATCCACGCATTAATGAATACGCTGTAGTGTACATAAAATGTGTCCTGGCGGACAATCGCCCCATGGTGGTTCTTCTCTTAACCGTTTGTTGATGCTGGGGGGAAAAAAGCCCAAGGAAAAAGCAAAACGCTGAGATGTCGCGTATAATGTACAACGCGTGCAACATTGGGAATTTTACAGCATATTTTCTTCAGAATTTTAGTCAAATTCAAACTTTTGATCTTAGAGGTGTCAGACTGTATTCGTAATATTTGTGCTGTTGAGTATTTTGGGGAAATTATGGAGGGAAAAAAAATCAACTTTATATTTTCTTGTTTACAAATAGTCTCAGAGTCTCCAGAAGTCTCAAATAACCCCACAAAGGTCTACATCCCAAAGTTTTGTCCCTTTTACAAGATTCAAAGGGTTTATTATCATGATGAACAGCGGGGAGACATGTTTCCCCATTACAATGAAATTCTTAATTTGCCGTACACATCGATGTCCACAAAATATTGTAAGACAAATAATACAGCGTTGCCTTGACTTACGAGTAACCCGACTAACAGGTTTTCTGTGATACCTTCATGTTATGATTTTGCGTTGACTTCCGGATACGAGTGCAAGATGGTGGAAGCCAACTAATTTCAACTCTCTTCCCAACAAGCAGCAGTTTGGCTGATGGTGAACAATCCTTTAAAAAAAAAAGAGGCTTCACGCGGTTTATTGCAACTCACAGTTGAAGTTAATGGTAAAATTAAAAATAAAACAGTATTACATGCTGTGTATTATAAACAACCATACAGCTTTGCCTTTGGAAAGTCTGTTTAGCTTCATGCTAACAAAATGCTAAAGACGGGCTACTGGAGATCATCAATAGTTATGGTGTTTTAACTCTTTAAGCAACAAATATTTGAACACACCAGAAGGAGTAGCACAATGTCTATAGAGCTAAAGCAAAAAGATTTTGCAAAAAAGCATTCCATTTCTCTTACATTACTGTATGTTTGTATATCGCACTACATTAGAGTGTGCTATTTTTCTTATTAAAATGGTTGTTTTTGGCATTTCAAGTGGGGAAAGATGATTTGCGATTCCACTGTCTGGAGTTACGATCATGGTCACAGAACAAATTGAACTCATATCCCGAGGCACCGTTGTATTGACATTTCCATTCATTTCTGTAGATATAAAAGAAAATAGAAAGGTGACCAACAACAACTTTATGTCAACGTTATGTTCTTCCCACCGACATGGTGCCCTTTAAGAGCGGCCCAAAATAGGCCAAAAATGTTCCCGTGTAAATCCTATTCACTTCAAAGACAAACATGCCCTCCCGTCTCCCTCGGGAACGTCGTCGCCATTCCCTCCAGAAGGAATCTTTTATTTGATATCAACCAAATGAGATTTCCATTCTCGGCACACTATCCACCATTGCTTCCCCCAGTCTGAGCCAGGATATATTTAAATGTACCCCCGGAATTATATTTGTTTAGCATATTTACGTAAGATACACCCTCTGTATCTATATGTTCTCCACATACTAATGTTTTATTCATATTCTTCTTTGATTTTCATATCCAGCTGCCACTTAAAAAGGACCTAAGCTGCCACAGAAAGAGAGAGATGCGTGTGAGTGGTGCAGCGAACGCATCATTTGGCTTGCAGGTGAGCGCTTAAATGCATCTCAGACATACTGAGGATTTATAATTGATATTCTTTTGAACAACTTACCAGGCACAGGGGGGAAAGAACACTTAATTTCATGAGCGTAACGTCATGATGTTATAAGGAAAATAGTGTTATGAGAATAAATTGATATTTTAGTAAGCCAAACAAATACATCTTAATTTAATGACAATAAAGGTTGAATATTATAAGAAAAAAATAATGAGAAAAAAAGTTTTTAAGTGAAAATAAAGAAATTTGATAAGAGAGAAAGGGTCTTCCCCGTACAGGCTTGTCTGCCTCGTATTGACGAAAAAAGTTTTATGAGGGAAAAAATCTTAATTTTCAGAAAAAAGCATTCTTTTCTCATGAATAAATTAATGTTGCGAGACAAAAAAAATATGGCGATGAGAATTAAGTCAGAATATCGGTAAAATGTTTGAATTTAAATTTTTAACATTAATAAATTAATGAACATAAACATACTGCACATGATAACTTGCAGCGGTTTTCAGCTAATCCTGCCATCTCGCGTCTTCGCTCTAATTGGCGGTGGGGGCAAATGAGGGAGAACCTCACAGCATGTCAGCGCAAGCGAGCTCGGCCAACACAGAGGATGACTGACAAACGCGGCCGAGAACATGACAGCGTGCGCTCAGCCGAGCGTCTTACTCGGAATAGCATCCATTTGTGATTGACACCACATTCATTTGACCGTAGGTACGCACTCCATATAGTCAATAGGCAGTGAGTAAAGTTGTCACGCAAACAACTTGTGAATTACAGTTGTAGCTCAACTTAGAAGTTTTCCAAAATACGAGCCCTCGCTTTGCCAATTTGCCACTTGTTGAAGTTTACTCTAAAACCAAACATAAAGAGGATTATTACATGTTTTGTATTTAACCAAAACACATAACTTTACCTTATGAACGTCCGCTAGCTTAATGCTAACACATAAAGGGAAACGCCATAAACGGGCTAAAGAAACTAGCAACCACGCTGCGGTACTTAGAAACCGTTAAACAACTTGTATTGAAAGACAAACAGTAACAACACATGCAGACAGAGTATACGACAATACTCACAAAAGGCATACAGTATATTATATTCTTCTTCTCTGTATTAACTAGCCGATGTGCAAGGTATGTCGCTGGCCCCTAAAACGGGCAACACAACAAACCTGTTTATTAATTTGAAGAAGGACCAACCAAGTGATGATGTGAAAACCATCAAATGCGAGCGGACGTCAGTATAGCCTGTCAAGTACGTGCTAATGCTATGTAGCATCAGCAGTTTAGCTCCTACCAGCGCTACAGTTAGCAGACGCAAGCACAGCAGCAATCAATTGTGTCATCGTCATTATTCAGGTTGTTTTGTAACATGACGCAACCAGCTAATCTGTATTGTTATTAAAGATATTGCACATTTGAAAGTAGCAATCATGTTTATAGTGTATGGAGCATCATAACTGGAGAACAATGTTTACAAGCCAAGGTGTCGTCATTATCCCGGAAGGGGCAATTTATTTTGTACACCTCCAAAAATAGACTGTAAACTATTGCACTGTTATGTTTTTCTGCATCCGCTGCACTGTTGAAGGAAAATTGTTCTTGCATTTTTCTATATTCATTTAACTGTATTTGCCTTATTTGTTTTAAATGCTTATATAATGTTGTGTTTACTGTTTGAAATGTTGACCATGAGGAGTGTCGTTAGCAAAAAGTGTTAATAAAATGTTGAGCTACTCCCTAGCCTCTTTAGTTTTCAGTACAGATGCTTTAAAACTGACAGTTTAAAAACATTTAAATACAACATTAAAACATTGTGATAATAATCGAGAAGGCTGTATGGAAGCAAAGCAGGAAGGGAGGATGAAAGAAGGATGGGAGAAAGGAAACAAGGGTGGAAGGTAGGAACAATGGATGGAAGGAAACATGGAAGGATGACATCAAGCTTCTAGCATCAATTAGCCATTCAAAACACGCACGCGCACAGGCACACTAGATTGAGAGTAGACCACTATGGTAGTGGGCTGTAGGGATGCCGCAGCTGTCTCCATGACAGAGTGGCTCCATTTAAAGACATCACATTTTCCAACATCGTTCCGCTTCAGTTTGATCCAGTATGAATTACACTGTACGTTACTGTGCGGGCTTGTCTGCCTCGTAAATCTTCACAGCGGAAGAATCTTTTAATAGGAAGATTCACTCCATAAGAAAATATGGGTTGGGGAAAGTAAAAGTTTATTTCTCTTCTACAGATAAGGCTCCAACAAAATAAGTGTACCAAATATAAAGTCTGAAAAATATGGAACTTTCAAGTAAATGTATTCATAGATTATATGTGGAGCCCCCCTGACACACACATACACACACACACACACACACACACACACTTAGACACACTTTGGATGTAAAAGATGAAATACTGGACCGAATGCTTTTCAGCACCTTCACTGCTTCCTACACTGTACATTCCAACTTTATCACAACCAAGCAGTGGGAACATTTTGAGTGACATGCCAGCGAGTTAAAATATAGTGAATCTGCTCTCTAAACATTTTTTTTTAGTTTGCTGAATAAAAAACATTTTAAGAAAAATATTTCACGAGCACAAGGAGAGCCGAGACCACCGCGTAGTGTTGTGTTGCATTCAAGAAACCTGGGAACTCTCACAGCAGGAAACAATTGCGCTCAAAGTAACTTCTGTGGGGCTGTTCACAAATGGTTGGTGGCTCGAATTGGAATTCAATTGGGCGTGGAAAAGTGATCATCGAATTGGAATTTTTCGGACTCGAATCAAAACAAATCTTAGAATATCATATTGCTTTATTCTGACACGAGCTGCTCTCTTCTACGACCATGTTGAGGAAAGCATTCAAGAAAATGGATAGACGGGATGTTAAATCTGGATCAGACACGGATGAAACTTGGGGTGACATTCTGATGATTTTCATTTTTAGGCTTTGCTCCTGAGTATTTTACTTAATTTTCACCAGGTTTATGATCCGAAACCAAATCCAGGACGTTGCCAACCAACACACCAGTTGATAGACAACCGCCATGCAAAGAAAAAGAGAAGTACACAACAGCAATTGAAAGTAGCAAAAGGATTATAATATATAGAATGTGGAGAGGGTCCCGCATGGCAAATATTTGCATTAAGAAAATGTGCACTTTCATTTGGCCAAATGGGGTCGATGCACACGTCTCGTGGCGCCCGCAGATGGACAGGATGGTTCCCGATGAATTTCCATTACAGAAAAGTGGCTGACTGGAATAAATCATAATAAAAAATGGAACTTGTGGCCTGTCATCTCTCAAAGATTGGCTACCTTGGGACACTGCTGGAAGCTCTCCCATCACATGCCCCAGTGAAGCAGAGACGACTGGGAAGAGCACAGAAGAGGGGTTGGGCCTGCGATGGTGGTGGACGCCGGAAGGTGGTCTTAAAATACAGTTCACCCCAAAGAGTGAAAGGCTGTTTGATGCCAGTGTTTGGCCCTGAGAGGAAGGAGCATTGACTGCTGAAAGAGTTATTAGGATGAGGTATCTCTCTCTCTCTCTCTCTCTCTCTCTCTCTCTCTCTCTATATATATATATATATATATATATATATATATATATATATATATACATACACACACACACACACAATAGCATCCACATCTGGTGAAGCGGTCATCCTGCCACTACTCTCACCTCTTCTCGCCACTGAACGACGCAAACGGCAAAGGATCTCTTTATAGACGTTATCCTTGATTGACCTGCAGTGGACGATGACCCTCACAATGAAGAATGTGATCAACATGATTTTGACTCTTCCACTGAAGGCTATGGCGATACTAGTAGTACTCAAAGAGCCATGAGTCATCTCCGGTGATGACTCTCCCTAGAAAGTCTGATCTCATAGGTCCCCTCATCACTCACTCTGCTCATTGCGTGACGACCTGACACAGAGGATATGCACAGTATACAAAAGCATGTGGGAGTTCAATGGCTGCAGAGAGCTGACATCACAGCTATGTACTCCAGGGTGATTACATTGAAGGGGAAAACTTGTAGTTTATATTTCAAATGTACTTTTCTGACGTACCTCGTATATGTACATATTTTCAGTCATATCTATATTTATATTTAAATTCACATATTCATTCAAATATGTATGTATATCTGCATCCGAATATGACCCTTTTAAGATTTAAAATGTACTTCATCCCAAAGCATAAAGCCTGTTTGATGCCACTGTTTGGCCCCGAGAGGACGGAGCAGTGACTGCTGAACAATGAAGCTTTATTAGGATTAGTTGGCATTGTCATATGGATTAAAATGGTAGACGGTTGTCTCCTATTTCGAATGAACATGTCAACTGTAAGGAAAGGAAGTGAGAACGTGTCAGTCTTATTATTCAACTTTTTTTTCATGCATCGCTTTTCACAGACGCTAAGCATGTTAACATGACACGCTACAACCATCCGCTTCCTCCTAAATTGGTCCTCTGGGAGCACCTGCCTTCTAAAAATGTCAAACGGGAGTGGAGTGGAGTGGAGTGGAGGCATTTAATATTAGTTTCGTATGCTAAAAGTATATTTGAATGCTCATCATCCATTCTTGTGATCAATATCTAAGGTTGAACGTTCACGGGTTGTCGTTCTATACCAAAAAAAAAAAAATGATATGATATGAAAAAATGATCTTTTTCAATGATACCCAACATTAGATGGCATAGGTTGCAGTTGTCAATAAGCCAATGACCCAGTTTTCTGGAACGCAGCACTAAATTTGTGAAATCAAAGTTTTCCTGGTCACAATCTTCAAATTTAATGGCACCTTCGTAGTGAATATTTCTCCTAAATTGAACAGTTCTAAGAAGTGACCGTATTTATTATTTAATAACCATTTTAAAGCGTTAGGCATAATACCAATACAAAATGTGCATGTGAGGTAAAGGTATTATTTTTGTCTACTTGGGGTCAACAGCCTCATGTTCTAGACTGTCGTATCTGTGACTTTGAATGTGTGTGGCCTGATGAGTGACTTGTGCCTCGGCTGATCTAGTTTAGTTGGCTGTTGTTAGCTCAGGGCAGCCAGTCTCCACATTGAGTCCCTGGGTGTCAGTTGTACTTGTTGCAGCTAGCGTATGAATGTGGTCCTTTACGTGTTTTGTTGTTCCAGTTTGTTCAATAAAATGATTGAAAGTGCACGGGCAGCTGTGACTACTATTGACCACCTGTGGAGCGACAACAAATCATTCTAACTAGTGGTGGTATGCTGTATTAAATTAGCTCATGATGTTAACCGTAGATGTGAATTAGTTGTTTAAGCCAGTTCTACTTTGCAATGGGCACATTGCACTCTATCTTCTTTTTGTAAGTGCGAAATGATCCCAACTTTGGACATTCTCTGTCACTTTCGCACTCTTTCCTCCTGGCTGGCACTTACTGCTACGTGAGCCTGCAGCAACGTTTGTGTGTAAAAATGATCACTGCAAAATCCCGCAGCGCAAAAATCTGCAATGTAAATTAAGGTGTGTACAATTTTAAAATCTGCGATACAGTAAAACCGCAAAAAGTGAATTGAGATTTAAGGGATGAATGTACTATAAAATAAAATATTAATACATGCGATTCAAAAAACTATGAAGTAATGCCATATCATTAACAGGTTTGATGCATTAAACACAATTTTTCTACTACCGTATTTTCACGACTATAAGGCGCACTTAAAAGTCGTACATTTTCTCAAAAATGGACGGGGCGCCTTATGTGTGCACCGAGTTCCGAAATCTATAAATCTTGCTGTTTGATGAGCGCTCCGCTTGACTGCCTGGGAGCATTTCCTCCTCACACGCTGCTTATACAGAGGAAAAGCGGATGTGGCTGAGGACAGCATGCGGACATAAAGGCGGAAGGGTGCGCGTGAAGGTGGACGCTAAAGGCACGCCCCCAGTAAGTATATAGCGCCGGTCAAGCCAGCCTCCACTCGTAAAGTAGCAATCAAGCCAGCCACCCCTAATTTTGTTCAAACTAGGCATTACGGTAATAAGTCGCCAACTCGCGGCGGAAGCCACCTTAAAAATAAAAGCTTCCCAATAACACGGCCGTCAATGCTCTTCAGTTAAGGAATGCAACCAGCAAGGTTCACTTGAATCTTGAGATGCATTAAAAAATGTAGTTTATTAGTTTTTGGAGACTTTTATTTTGAAATACAATATCAGATCTTCATCAAACCTCTTTTAGTGGAGTCCTTGGTGGTCTGTCACACAGATCTGGACTTGTCTTGCGATACCAATGGAATTATGTTGGGGTGGCTTTGGCTCAGTAGGTAGAACAGGTTTGAATCCTTCCGCGAGAGAACTCAAGATCAACAAATCCATGGTTCACAAGTGGAGGAAGCAGGAAAACGAGCTTCGCCAAGTCAAGAAGACGAAGCTGAGTTTCCGTGGAAAAAAAAGAAAAACGAAACGCGGAAACAAGGCGAGGTGGCCCGAGTTGGAAGACCAACTCGAGCAATGGATTAATGAACTCCAACCGGTGGACATGTTTTACCATGCCTGCGGCCAATAATACGGTGCGCCTTATGTATGTGTTAAATACAGAAATCGACCCCGTAACTGAGACTGCACCTTTTAATACGGTGCGCCCTATGGCCGTGAAAATACGGTAATCTGAAGATGCATTATCCTGATTCCTCATTAGCCCCAACTCATGTTTGTATTTGCGCTCTGTTGTCAGCTGGCTCAAACTATTAGCAGCACACGGACAGCCACAACCTGCTGCATAGTGCATCAAAAGACCAGACTGTATTTCATTAAAAAGCAGCCGCCAGTGAGTCATTGCCTATTAAGGCAGGAATATTTTCTGCTTATGATGCATGCCCGGCTAGCCATTCGTATGTTGTTTTCACAGAACTGTGAAGGTTAATTAAAGTGCTATTTTTAACGGTTGGTTTAACGTGGATGTGATGGACAAACTGTGAGGCTCTTTGTTTATCTGTTGTTGCCAGATGCTCCAAAAATAAGTGGCCAGAGCCAAATCTCTCAGAGGTGGACCGAGACTGTCGACATGAGCAAGGATCCGAGCAGTGATGGACGACCGCTGGTGTTTACAACAAGCTGGTGGCGTGAACGGTCACACGAGATGAGGGAGAGAGAACCTCGCGAATGCATGATAGACAGTGAACACGTAAGCTGTGTCTCAATTTAGGCCTCTTGCTTAACTTGTTGGATGTTTCTCTGCCTCCATGAACTCGACGACATCTGAATCAAATTCCGCATTCATACCCTACTGTATTTACATCTGATTCCAGATTTGAATTCACATCTGGATCCACATCTGCATTCTTAACCTCATCCATATCTTTATCTATCCCTGAATTCACGTCGGTATCCATATCTGTATTCACAACTGAATCCACATTTTCATTCACATCTGTATTGTTGTTTGGATCTGCATTGATATCCAGATTTACTTTCCCACGTCTGCATTTCCATCCACATCCATATCAGAGTCCAAATCTGAATTCACAGCTGTAATCCACACCCATATTCCCAAGTGAAACCACGTGGTTTCACATCTGCAGCCATGTTTGAATCCTCATCTTCATTCAAATCCGTATTCATGTGTCCACATTTGAAACCATATCTTTGTTTACATATGAATTCACATCGGTTCACATTTGTCTTTACAACTGAATACACACCTGAATTCAAACCTAAATGTATATCTGCAAACACATCCTTATTCACATCTGATTACACATTCACATCCATATTTGCAAACACATCTGAAACCGCATCTGTTCCAAGTATCATAAACTGGTCAACATTGGTAATGCTTCAAAGAAGGAGGCCTTGAAGGGGAACACATTTGGGTGAAGATGAGTTGCACGCCAAGTCCAAATAATATTAATAGCCTTAATTAAAATAACATGTTGCATTGCAGACTCAATATTACGAGCATGGATCATTCCCAGGACACAGAGCGGTGGGAGGAGGTGCAGCTCTAATTAAGTTGTTGGCTACACAGGCTCCTGGCTGGGATGTTTCACTCTGAGGCATCATAGATAATTGAACAACAAAATGGTCATTTCAGGGCCGAGTGCTCAATGGCTACCGTGTTCGCGTTCAAAGAACGGGGAGCTGATTATTCACGTCCAATGTGCTTACTTGCTGTCGAGTTGAAGTGTGTTCTCAGAGAAGCACAGAGCGTGGGAACAATTAAAAACACTTCAACGTTAATGATGCGACTTCACTGTAAGGCCTCTTCTTCATCCTCGTCGCCTTCTCCACGCTGTTCCCACTTTGTCTAACATGGACTGAAAGGACTGCGTTTTGGCACTCACTATCACAACAGAGCCACATCAGGAAAAAACATTATTTTATCCTCTTAGTACCTAGAAAATAAAAATCTTTGAAATGAGGTCGTGGATTATGCAAACGCCTTATCCTGCCATCACAATATTAGACTTGGTTCTGGTAGAGTTGGTGCTCCTGTTGCATTTTGAAATGAAATTCCACTGTGGGGAACCTGTGACCAAACCACACTGACGACATTTTTGATACGAAAATATTCTGAAGAGTTCCTTGGTGTTGTCAATTGAAAGCATTTAAGAAAAGGCTTATTTAATATCTAATTAGATGGATTGTAGCCTCCAGGGAGTGAAAGAACTGCATAGGATTTGGCCCTTTATTTGCACAATTGCATTCTCATAGGAAACCACGTCTGAATCTGCATTCACAGCTGTGACCACATGAAAATATTGAATTGAATTTGAATATGTATCCATATCTGCGACTACATCTGACTCCTCATCAGCAACCACATCAGAATACACATCTGTCTCTGTCTCCATATCGGCAATCACATTGGAATCTTGACATGCAATCACATCGGTATTCACATCTGACTCCACACCAAAATCTGTATTTACACCATAATCACTGTATTCACGTTAAGATCCACAACTAGCTACACACCTGTTTACATTTCTTTATTGACACTTTAATCCACATCGGCATTCACATCGGAATCCCAATACTCATGCACTTCTGTATCAAAACATATCCAAATCTGGGATCATATCTGAATCCAAATCCACATTCACATCTTAATCCTCATCAGTATCCACATCTGATTGCACACCAAAATCCAAATCTGCTTTCGTCAACATTAACAACTGGATCCATATCTTTATTCGCATCTGCGACCACATCTGAATCCTCATTCACATCTGTATCAGAATACTGCATATGCAAATTTGTGACAGCCAGATTCACATCTGTATCAACATCTGCATTCACTCTTGATTATAATAAGCATCCAAATTTGTCTCAACATCTGAATCGACATCAACATCCATATTCAAATCTAGATGCAAATCTGTAGACATTTGAATCCACCTTTGAATCGACATCTGCAGTCATCTCCAAATTCCCATCTGCGTGCAAATCTTTATTACTATCTGACTCCACACATTTACAGTACGTGTCCAAGAATCCAGACGTATGAAAGAGCTCCTGTCCTGTTACAAGCCAAGTTAATGTTGTTGCTTCTCGACACCAGCAAGCGGGCTGTGAGAAACACTGCGACAGGATCAAATCAGCCACTTCAATACGGCCTCTCCCAACACAGTACCAGAGCGAGTCAAAGGTTAATGAAAGGGCACCTGGTTGGGAGGATGAAGACGTAGCAGCAGCCAGCACCGCGGGGATTAGCCCTGTTCACATATCAAAGGCATCCCCCGGTTGGCGAGGCTCAATCTGGATTTGGTGGGGGAATCTGCATCCATCGCACAGATATTTAACAGGGCTCTTCATCTCCCCTCGCATCGGCAACTTTGAGTCGTACTGACATTCACCGTAGTTCATCAGGATGAAAGGATCCAAGTTTGCCTCCAATTTGAACATATATTAAAGAGTTTCCGGATATGGAACATTGAATTCACTGGGAAAACTCGCATTGAAACTTTCCTTTAGCTTCCTTATGGCTCAAATGTGGCATTACACATAGTATTTTCATGAACAGTGGCCAGGCGTATGTTTATTTACTCAATGGCAGGTGTTTAAAACAAAATAGAAAAAAGGCCTATTAAAGTGAACTGCGTCAAAACATAAATCAAAAGCCAACAGGGCGGAACAAAACAAGTTGTGTAGCTGCCCAGAACATACAGTGCATCCGGAAAGTATTCACAGCGTTTCACGTTTTCCACATTTTGTTATGTTACAGCCTCATCCCAAAGTGGAATTTGTTTTCCCTCAAAATTCTACACAGACCACTCCATAATGACAATGTGAAAAAACTAAGACGGCACATAAGTATATAGTTATTCACAGGCTTTGATCAATACTTTGTTGATGCACCTTTGGCCTCAAGTCTTTTTGAATACGATGCCACAAACTTGGCACACCTATCTTTGGGCAGTTTCGCCCATTCCTCTTTGCAGCACCTCTCATGGTCCATCAGTTTGGATGGGGAGCATCCGTGCACAGCCATTTTCAGCTCTCTCCAGAGATGTTTGATGTTTCAAGTCTGGGCTCTGGCTGGGCCCCTCAATGACAGGTGCCTTTTGGCAAACTCCAGGCAGGCTGCCATGCGCCTTTTACTAAGGAGTGGCTTCCGTCTGTCCACTCTACCATACAGGCCTGAGTGGTGGAGTGCTGCAGAGATGTTTGTCCTTCTGGAAGGTTATCCCTCTCTCCACAGAGGACTGCTGGAGCTCTGACAGACCAATGGGTTTTTGGTCACCCCCTTGACTAAGGCCCTTCTCCTCTGATTGCTCAGTTTAGACAGGTGGCCAGCTCTAGGAAGAGTCCTGGTGGGTCGGAACTTCTTCGGATGATGGAGGCAACTGTGTTCATTGGAACCTTCAAAGCAGGAGAAACGTTTCTGTGCCCTTCCCTAGATTTGTGCCTCGAGAAAATCCTGTCTCAGAGCTCTCCAGACAATTCCTTTGACTTCATACTTGGTGTGTGCTCTGACATGTACAGTCAACGGTGGTATCTTATATAGATAGGTTTGTGCCTTTCCAAATCATGTCCAATAAACTAAAATTACCACAGGTGGACTCCAATTAATCTGTAGGAACCTCTCAAGGATGACCAGTGGAAACATCATTCACCTGAGCGCAATTTTGAGCTTTGTGGTCAAGGCTGTGAATACTTAAGTATATGTGATTTCTTGATTTCTTTTTTTTTTTTTTTTAATATATTTGCAAAAATTTCAAGAAAAACATGTCACGTCATTATGGGGTTTTGTGTGTGAATTTTGAGGGGAAAAAATTTATTTATTCAATTTTGGAACGAGGCTGTAACATAACAAAATGTGAAAGTGAAGTGAAGTGCTGTGAATACTTTCCAGATGCACTGTACTGGAAACATGGACGACCACATGTCAGTCTTGAACGCTAATTGTCGTAAAGATGCCAGATCTGCAAATGCAGCAAAACAACAAGAACCAAGAGACCGCCATGTCTCCTGCAAGGCCAATTGTCATTACACACACCACCTCCACATAACGTAAGACCAGCTTTCATACCGCGGAGCAAACCTATTTTCAATAAGTAACAAGCATCATCACCGACTGTGTGAGACTGCCACAGTCGGTGATGATGTTTTGGTTAGCAACAGATGTGGAGGGACACCTCAAAGTCTGATTCTAGAATGTTAAACAAAACACAAAGGACTATGAAAGTGAACTGAAGCAAAACAACAGGAACCCAAAGTCGACAGGGCGGAACAAAACAAGTAGCGCAGCTGCTCAGAACATACTGTAAACATGGACACGCACAACATTGAGGTTTACTGGAACATTGGTTGCCTTTAAAAGACATTTTCCCTGCATAATGTAAGACTGTCTTAAGTACTTCACAGGGAACTTGGTGAAAACATGCAGTCAGACTCCACACTGACACTGCCTCAGTTCTGTTCTTGTTTGGAACAGATGCGCCCAGCCATCTAAATGTCTGATTCTGGAGATTGAAACAAAATAAAAGGACTATTAGGCATTCCTTAAATTGAGCGTCTTTAATATTGCGCAGGAAACTCCTCACATGTAATTCAACTGAGAGACTACTTCCATAGGTGCTAATGTTTTGGTTATTTAAGAGCTCAAAACGGGCTCCGCGGTTCACTCGTTGTCAGTGTGTGAACAATAGCAAGAGGTAACTACAGTAAGTACCCGTTTGTTTTTCAGACATCTATTTGAGCAAGGCATTTATTTGTCGTAAGTGGATGACACACCTGGCACACCCTCGAAAGTTGTGAGAATGGATGTAAGAAAGTCCAAATTAGAGCACTCAACGTCCTGTGCAACACATTTGACTTGTGTATATGTACTTTGCATGTACTGTATGTGTGTTTCTGCATGTGACAACTCAATGGAACTCTATGAATTGGATACAGAAGCATGAAAACTTTTTTTTTTCCATCGTGTTCTAAAAGATACGCCTACAGGGTTTCACGCTTCAGTAGTTCCATGTGCTGCTGTCATGACAAATTGTGGGAATACTTTATGTTTATCTCTATTTTCTGGAATACCAACAGTTGTCAGTGCAAATATAGTGATGATTTCATCCATTTTTACATTTTAATCAAAATCCTAGTCAATTAATTCATGGTAGCCTGTGTAGTGTTGTAATCCGCAGGTAATTACTGCATGTCTTATACATTGTAAAGATGAATAGAAACAGATGCAATTTGAGAAGCACATCAAGACTGGCAGGTTATTACAGATTGATTAGAAAAGATGACCAGTTCTTTTGTCATTTTTGACAGTAGAACAAATTTGGACTGTCATTTTGTTAGGGTTTATCGAGCAACATATGCACTAAAACCACGCATGGATCTTAGTCTGGTGACAAAAATCTCTGTCCACACAAACACAAAAGCTGCCAAGGCAAAAACAACAGCTGACATTGTAATTTTTAAGTGTGACCAGACAATGACGTTTCTGGAAAACAGACTGATGACAGCAATGGTCAATTGAGGAATATTTTAATCATACCTTTGGACAGAGAGAAGTGGATTTACTTACGAACCTCACACTTAAATGTAGTTAGTTAACAAAAGAACAACTAATATTGGTTCCCACTGTGACATCATGTGAGGAAATGGTTAAAATGATGTGCAAATGCTGAAAATAGACTTCAGGAAAGTCTTAACCCTGGACACAGTTTTCCAGATAATCTGTTTGTGCCTTTTGGGCATTTGTTGAAAAGGCCAAAACACACGGGAAAAGAAGAATGATAGAAAAATGCATGTTCCCTTAGTTTCATACCCAGCAAAAGGCATACATGCATTTGTGTATATCTCAGTTTTGCTTTATGTTGGAAGGGATTGTGTTGTAAAACAAAATAGGATCTTGTAGCGTAATCGACAGGGGTGCGCAGGTCACCCACAGTTTTAGTACATATGATATGAATGAATATGATTTTACCTTAATCCTCCTCACGCACATTTGAAAAACTTGTCACTCCGGTCAGAAAGTTTTCTTTTGGTGTTGAAACTAAACTAATCTACATTTCAAAAACTCTTGTCTCATTTGTTTTCTAATAATGTCGCAAACAAGTTTCTGATCCTTTGCGATGCTGCACAACAGAGAAGTTTGAAGCTAACCATTCATCTGTGTGCGAGCGTGGCTGCTAATCACTTCAATGCAGAACAAAATGATCTCACTCCTTTAAAGAAAGCACTATTGTGTCCCACACTTGGCCCATTGTTTTGGTACATTTTATATAATCACTGTTTGAATGCTTACAGATACTCTACTTCTATCAACCGCGTCAGTTTTATGTAGAACTATGCGGTGCGTTGTATTGTTGTTTTTTCAGCGCTCTACCTTTCATCAGGCACGAATAATCCTCTTCAAAATATCAGATCTCATTTCTCTTTGTCAAAGTAAGAATTCTTTTCAGTTTGCATGACCTCTGATCAAAGAGCCAAAGTATCAAGTTTGAGGTACAGTGTATCTGTACTCAAAGGTCATCTTGGTGCCTGCTTCAGGTCAGAGTTCAAATCATCCAAATTCTCATCCTCCAGGGATTATCCCTCTTTGTCAGTGACAGAAGCACATTAGTTTTGAATATTATTTAACATAAAATGGTCTAGTTTGGTGGAGGTCAATGGTTTTACCCGTTCTTTCTCATATTTTAGGGCTCCATGCACTTCCCCAGGATGAGATATAAAGGTGACAGTTAAGGGTTTTCAAGTTTTTGGGGGTCTTTCACACTATTGGCAAGGTGGTTGTTCAAATAGCATTTGTCCACTGAATGAAGACCTGTCTAGGGTGTACTCCACCTTTCTCCGAAAGTCAGCTGGGATAGGATTCTAAGATCCTGACCCTGAACAGGATAAGTGCAATGGAAAATAGACGGATGTTTTGTTTCTCCCAATCTAGTGATCATCTTGACTCATTACTCTGTCTCCTGCTAGAGATAGTAATACACCATTGTGTGACCTTAGACCATAGGACTGGACAGGGACACTGTGAAGAATGTGCAAGTATCGAAACCCTTTTTCTTCTCTCATAATGACTCGTTGTGTTCGGGCAGAAAGTCATTCTTGGAGGGCATCTGTGGGATTGACGCAGAAACCTGCTTTCTAGGTTTTCAAGCAAAGTGCCAAAACCTGCTGCAATAATTGCTTGATGGTTTGATGTACGGGCAGTTTCTCACCAAACACCCGACAGGAGACACAGGCGTGGATGGAGAACAGGTATTAGCCCCATAGATCATGTAAAATTAGCAGCAGAAACCGCTGTCAACCCAGACATTGGCACTTAATCTTGGATTTTTGGCAGACTGTTGCCTTAACAGGTCAAATGATATCTATAAATCAAGAATCCCCTGGTGGGGAGCGAGAGGGAGCAAGAGGAAGCGAGGCAAACACAAAGAGCTGGCACTGAAAATCCAAGAGAATTAAATCTCGGTCATAAAGCCTAACCCAAAGAAATAATCCAGTCTATTTCATAAGGGATTCAATCCTTTAAAGAAGATTGATTGCCTCTTTTTGCTTTTCTACTGGATGTAATCCTAGATTATGGAGATCACATGGGGTTAGATTTTAAAGAAATCTGAATGGTATTAATGGCGAGGTGGCGACCATTGTAAAGATCGGCATGCTGATCCGTCACATTAAGACGCTCTTCTCGGTAAAATGTGCCACAATTTGACTGCCAAGTCCTCCTGCTCACCCACAGGAACAGAATGTTATCTATCTTGTTTGTCCTTTACTCACTTGGCAGTTGCTGATAATAAGTTACTCTTCTTTAATAGACTGTTAAAAGAAGGCCAACAATCACGCTGCAAAATGGAAAACCTAAAAAACAATAAAGTGAGTCTTGGCAGGATAACTCACAAGAAATGGACGTGTGATGTGATATTCATTAGAATCATCATTAATTCCTGGTTGTGGTTCAATATCAAGTCTCCTTTAATATTTTGTTTATGGTGACATCTCAGGAAAAATTCTGACTCTGTTGAACACTCCTGTAATGTCGGGTGTTTGAGCCTTGAAACAATTGCCTTATTATCCATCTTCAAGTGAGTTGGTTGGTTCGGTCGTTACTAAACCAGTGAGTGTGATTGTGAGTTAGTTGGTTAGCTACTTGATTGGTTTGTTAAATCGGTTGCAGTTCGTCAGTCAGGGCATCAGTCAGTCACTCAGCAGTCGTTAGTTGGCTGAAGCAGGGCGGTTAGTCGTAGTTACTTGATTGGTCATTCCGACCATCTGTCCGTCCATCCATCCATCCTTCCATTTGTTATTCCAGCCATCTGATCTGTTCATTTGTCGAGTAGCCTGTAAACCAACACCATGACTGGGGAAATCTCTAAGATTAGTGGTTGGTCAGTTGTCAGTCGGTTCATCTTAGTTTTTTGGTCAGTAGGTCAGTAGGTCAGTAGGTCAGTAGGTTTCCTTTGTTATTAAGTCAGCCGACTGGTTGGTTGTAGTTCGGTGGTCAGTTGGTGGTACTTAGTTGTCTGCTCGTTTGTTGAACCAAGTAATAGCAAATTGAAAATAAATTGGCAACCACAAATACTGATCCATGAACGTTTTCGGTCTGTTAATATACACACATTCCATAGCGACTGTGCCTGGGCGATCCTGATGCATGAGTCTGGCTGTTCTGTCTGTCTTTGTTTCAGGCTTTCACATTCTTTCAGTTAAACTCCTGTTTGGAGAAACTTCCTTTCATTCACCTGGTTTGCTCCCTTTTGCCTCATTCATGCCACCTGCGCACATCAGTGCCGCCCTCTTCCTCTTTAGCAGCCAATCAGTTTCCTGCCAGGACTCATCTTCTTGCGGCCTCGCGAGTTCAGAGACCATTTAGTTCAGTCTCACTTGCTGTCCAGTCTGTTTGCTTCACGTGTTCTCATTTCCAAGTTCTCATTCGGTAAAGTTCTCCAGCTTCATGAGACAATACTTAAAAGCTGAGCGTACTCTAACCTGTAATGTTATTGGACAATTGGAGGTTAATTATACATAATGAATTAATTTAACAAATTAAATTAAATAAAGATCAGACACTACATTCATTTGTGAGTTGGATAGTTGTTTGGTTCAATACACAGTGAGATAGTGGGTTGGCTGATTATTCAGTTCATTTAGTTGTTCGTTAGTGACTGACTAAGTTTGTGAGTTACTTGGTTGACTGTTACATTAGTCAGGCAGTTTGTTGGTTATGTAGCTAGATGGTTTCTTGGAAGGCTTGTTCAGTCATTAATAAGAATGTTGGTACGTTTGTTCATTCTGTGGTTGTCCCCCCCCACCCCACACCCCTAGATAGATAGCTTTTTCTCTCAGTAATTGGGACGTTTGTTGGGTAGTTTGTTTGGTCGTTAGTTTCTGCCATTAGTTGTTTTTTTGAGATATGGTGGGTACGGAAAGTTTTCAGACCCCCTTAGATTTTTCACTCTTTGTTATATTGCAGTCATTTGTTAAAATCATTGAAGTTCCTTTTTTTCCTCAATGTACACACAGCACCCCATATTGACAGAATCTTTTGCTGATTTATTAAAAAAGAAAAACTGAAATATCACACAACCATAAGTATTCAGACCCTTAGCTGTGGCACTCATATTTAACTCGGGTGCTGTCCATTTCTTCTGAGCATCCTTGAGATGGTTCTACACCTTCATTGGTTGGTTGATTTGTCTCTTTGTATGTTGGTCTTGGACTTTATTTTGTGCTTTCAAGCTTTAACCTTAAACATAAACCATTTTGAGGTTACTTCAATGTAAAAACAAAACACTTCGCTTTTTTCTTTTTCTTTTTTCTTTTACACTCCACAAACTGTAGATGTGTCCAGACGGACTGGAATATC
This sequence comes from Phycodurus eques, assembly GCF_024500275.1. Taxonomy (NCBI): domain Eukaryota; kingdom Metazoa; phylum Chordata; class Actinopteri; order Syngnathiformes; family Syngnathidae; genus Phycodurus; species Phycodurus eques. The sequence continues at coordinate 25,734,562 of NC_084534.1, read as the reverse complement.
GTGTGAAAAGGAGCAGTTAATGGTTTGTGATCATGCAGTCGGGTAGGCGATGCAAGTCCGAGCAGGGAAATGAGAGGTGGCGATGGAAATGGAGCTTTGTGGCGCGCGTGTGATTGTGTGGGTAGAGCTCATGGGAAATGCTCCGCCACCCATGGAACTAATTTAAAGTCCTCGTTTAGAGGCTGTCACATGACGGCCGCTGATCTGGGTGCGTTCAGCAGTGCCGGCTGTCAGCCGTTTGATAGACAGGCCGCACCTCTGACTGATTACACAGTCGGCCGGACCCAACTGCGATCGGGTGCACTTTATTCACCGTGGCAGGACCAACGTGTGCAGCATCCCTCGGCGCGGCATCACCATCCATTAACACCTCGGTGCTATGAATAATCCCCAAGAGTTCATGACTTATTAAACGGGATGATGGGGTGATGCTACTGTAACACCTTTTGTGGGAATGAAAAAGTAAACATTTGGCACATTTTGAAGGCTAAAAAAGAAGCCATAAACACCTCTGCTCTGAACAACTCTAGGCAGGCTTGAGATAAAGTTGAACGCTACGCTGCAAAAGATTATTGATAAAAAAGTGATTCTAGGAAATTCTTATTTTTAGCCTAAATAGAAAGATAATCTTGAAAAGCAAGTTTTGCATTAGACTACTTACAATAAGTAATCTTATTGTAAGTAGAAATATCTAACCTTTACTCAGTAAGACATAGAATTACTAGTAATGTGCACAACTTCTTACTTTAGGAATTGTATTATGTATTAATAATTTATAGGAATGACACCACTTAAAGTTTGATTTCATTCGACACCAATTAAAGTTTCAATTCACATCTTTATTGACAAGCACATCACAGCAGCAGTATTTACACATACAATCATCCATCCATCCATCCATCCATCCATTTTCTTTACTGCTGATCCTCACTAGGGTCTCGGGCCGCTGGAGCCTATCCCAGCTATCTTCGGGCGTTAGGCGGGGTACACCCTGAACCGGCAGCCGGCCAATCGCAGGGCAGATACAAACAAACAACCATCCGCACTCAAATTCACACCTACGGGCAATTCAGAGTCTTCAATTAACCCACCATGCATGTTTTGGGGATGTGGGAGGAAACCGGAGTGCCCGGAGAAAACCCACCCAGGAAAGGGGAGAACATGCAAACTCCACACAGGCAGTGCCGGGATTTGAACCCCAGTCCCCAGAACTGTGAGGCATATGTGCTAACCAGTCGTCCACTGTGCCGCACATACAATCACATTAATGATACCCAAACAACCTACAAATTTAGAACAAATACAACAGCAGCCTTAAGGTGGAATTGAATTTGTTCAGATCACAATGTCGCATGTTGGAATATGGGAAAACTAAACTTTATTTCGATTTGTCCTGCTTTTTCTGTTTTGCCCTTCCGGTCATGTTCTTGACATTGCTGAGGGTAACTTGGTGTAATGCCAGCTGCACCAGCCCAGCATAAGATCACTCGGTCACTCACTAACAACAGACCCAACCAACCAGCCAGCCAGCCAGTCAGCCAACCGAGCCGAGCCAAGCTTGACTGTTTTATTTGTTTTACAATGTGACTATTTTTAATGTTAAAAAAAGGTTGGAAAATAAAAATACAAATGATCTGAATATAAAAAAAAGAGTATGAAAATGTGAAAGCAGCTTTGTATTACTGCACCCCTATTAAAAACTGATGGTCGGTTTCATAAAAAGCATAATTTAAGATAGAACCAGGCCTTCATTTTGTACTAGCTGTTAACTCTCTTCTTACAGTCGGCGGATTATTAATATTATTTCCTATAAACATTGTCATGTAGTTTTTCCAGGCTTTGCACAAGAGGGTGTGTGGAACTGCTCAGCATCTCTGCGTTTAAGGAGAGTTTATTCATCCATCACTGAGCTGAGGCTGGTGGCCAACATCTCATTCTGTCTGGAAAAACAAAGTCATCAAATCAGAATTCTGGCCTGTCTACCTGTAAATCTCCCTCCTTCTCTGGATTACACTTAAATCCCCCTGAAGCTGGCGTCGACGCTACATCAGAGGATGCGCGGCGGCGGCGGGGGAAGTTGAGCAACTCATTAAGATCTCACCCAGCTTCCCCAGGGGTTGATCCTTCATCCCGCTAAACTTGCGGCCTTTGAGTAAATAAAGCCACATAAGAAAGTTGAACTATACAACACCGACAAAACTCGGTGGAACTTTTGAGCTAAGTGCGGCTGTTCAGCTGCAGAGCAGTCCAACTGAACCGTTTCATTGAGTGTCATCACGCTCCATTGCGGTGGCATAAGGAAAAATAGTACCAAGTTGGCAATGTCGATTATATACAAGCTATGTGGACAAAAGTACTGGGACAACTGGCCATTCCAACTATAGAAACGAGAAGAAAAGGGCAAGTTGGTCCCCTTTCCATCTTAAAACAGCTTCTAGTCCTTTGGGAAGACTACGGTGTTTAATGGACTTGAGGTCACCTTTTTATAGACATTTCTTTGAGCAAGCATAAAGAAGTTGCATTTCCCCTAAGCACTACGGTTTATTTAAGTTTTGAAATCACAAGTCAAAAAAACGTTTGTTCAATTATTGTTCAATTCATTTTAAAAAGGGTTTTGGAAAAAAAGCTTGCAATATCTTAACAATCAAAAAATCAATCAAAACTGCTGAAAGGATTGTCGGTACCCCCCTACCCACCATTGAGGACTTGCACGCTGCCAGAACTAAGACAAGGGCGTGCAAAATCCTCTCGGACCGTCTGCACCCCGGTCACCGGCTCTTCCGGCTCCTTCCCTCAGGTAGGCGCTACCGATCAACGCAAACTAGAACTAGTAGACATTCCGACAGCTTCTTCCCTCTTGCGATCAACTTCTTAAACACCTAACCTATAATTCCATTACAACAAGCTGGCAATTTTCTGACTTGAGTTCGTTGTCACATTTCTGTGGGGCCAATTATGGATTACTCGTGCACTCGCTGTAGTTGTCTCGCCACGCTGCACTATTTGCATATACTGGCCACTCATGCCAGAGTAGCATCTGCTCCATTTGCACACCGATTGAGGAATCTCTGTAACATTTGCACAACCATCATTGTCCCAGATGATCGCACTACTCGTCACTTTAAACCGCATACACTCCTTGAAGTCTCAGCGCCCTTTGCACAATGGTAATTGCACCGGACTACTGCAACATTGGTCATTCGAACTGCTCTAAGTGCTAGAGGACTCTGCATCTTTTTGCACAATTGTTTTTTGTCAATGTCTTTATGTCTCTGTGTGTGTTCTGTAAATTGACTGTCTGTTGTACTAGAGCGGCTCCAACTACCGGAGACAAATTCCTTGTGTGTTTTGGACATACTTGGCAAATAAAGATGATTCTGATTCTGACATAATTAAAAGTGATAATAATTTGGTGCATATTTGAGCAAGAAACAAAGTAAACGCACATGATTTCCTTTAGCCGGCCACTTAAAATGATGTGGTGGGCCGGATCTGGCCCTGGCGTCTCGAGTTTGACACCTACAGTATGCAAGTGGATTAAGTTGCTAATGCTCCACTATTGCTTATGTGTCCACAGAACCTGTTTGTCCTTCAGTAGGAGAAGTCTCAAGCTTCCATTAACTTTTTTTTTTTATTTTTATTTTTTTTAAACAACACATCAGAGCAACATCACTTTTGTGGTATTCGCAGTCTCCCCCTTACTCGCCCTCGCCAATTGTCATTCCGTGGCAGCACAGGGCTGCCGTGTTCTTCCTCCCGCTCTGCACTGCCATGACAACGTGCTGCGGAGAGCCCGACCAAGCCCGAAGGCCTCCTCCGGTCGAGGGGGCTCCGCTCGTCTCTGCAGATGACTGCGCCGTTTCATTTATTTTCATGATTGGGGGGGAGGACAAAACAAAACCCAAGATTGAAGAGGGGATAAAGCGGCCTGGCCTAAACACGCCTGAGAGAGCGAGCCCACACAGTGTAGTTGGCAGCATGCAATTTGCCAAAGGAATCTCTGCCATCCGCTGTCACCGAGCAGAAATGATGAAATATCTCGCCCTGAGTTTGATTACGCATTCTGCTGTAGGTCTTGAAATAACATCTGGGCTCGGTGGTATAAAAAAAAAAATAATAATAATAATATTTTTTAAAAAGGCAGATACATGTCTTCAAGTAGATCCAAACAAAACGGTGGATTTGTATGACTGGGAATCTGTTTAGCTTGGCATCATCAACACACAAAGCCTCCTGCTGGCACGCAGCTGATTTTTGGTGCTGGCAAAGAAGAGTTGTTTTTTGACAGTGGGATGACAGATTCAACAATGAGGAGAAAAGACATTGATTTAATATATGAGAATCACACGAGCCCAAAATAACCTGAATTTCAACGTTACTAAATGGTACCCACACATTCATACACCAATGGGTGGCTGCTGCCATGCAAGGCTCTGCTAGGTCCACTGGGAGGAAATTAGGGTTCAGTGGTCTTGCCCAAGGACACTTCAGCACCAGACAGTCAGGGATGGGATTCGAACCAGTCACTTGACAACCCGCTTCCAACTAAGCTACAGCTGCCCACTAACCTACACAAATGGCGTAGTAAACTACAAAATTACTGGACAGTGACCCCCACCTATTTGCTGATAGTCATTGTTTTTGTGCTCAAGACAAAGCCATGTCGAAAATAAAAATATTGCTCTCAGGTGAGCTTCATTTAATCAAGCCGCGGCCTTTGTCTAATATACTGCTGTTATGTTTTACTTTTAATCCGAATGTGCAATTATGGGTTTTGCACGTCCTTTAAGCTGCTATTATGCCTTTTGAAACTTCCCCCAAGGGACAAATAAAGTGATTGTAATTGAATTGAGAAAATGGATGGCTGGATGGATGCATGGGCGTCAGTCAGAAGCAGGTCATTTTTTTAACTTCCACCACTGCCAATGGTGATCCAGACTTTCCTCTGCTTCATCTTGAGAACGTCACCTCCTTACTTTCTCCAGTGTCAACCCCACAAGCAGCTTCTGGCTTCTGCTTGTTGTGAAGTTCCCTGCCAACATTTAGCACTCATAATTACAATTTCTGCTTGAAATTTAAGAAGAAAAAAAAAATAAAAAATCAGCCAAGTAATGACTCGTATCTCCAAAGACTCATAAAGGGTTGAGGTCCCACTGTATACTGAAATAATGACACTTTTATCTCAATTTACTTCGTCCTTATAAAATCTGGCCTTAGTTGCACAACAAACTGTTACACTCGCAGGAATTGAAAAAAGACACACACGGACACCTTAATAATAAGTCATTTTTGGACCAATTAAGTGAAATTACATTTTCCACAATTAAATGGTTTGCACAGTGGCGTAAGAAGGCACGATCAGTTGCATCCCTATTTACTTTCTTTCATTTGGGTGTTTAATGTTTATGGCTTACGTGCTTTTCATACAAATAAATCATTTTAATTTCATTACCGCTTTAGTTTAGGTTAGTGATAGACAACAGTGCGTTTCAAAGGAACTCAGTCGTAAACTGAGGACTGAAGAAGACCTGACCAGAGATGCTCAAGCGTACCTGGGTTTAATGGTCCTTGATCATGAACAAACTGCAATGGTGTTTTAGCACACTCATTATTGACTGCTTGCACCACTTTCGAAAAATAATGTGAACTGAGAAAATAACTCCAAACTATTATAAAGAGGGACAAAGTGAAAGTTCATTTATCGCCACAGTTTCTTGTGGTTAAAAAAGACAGCTTGAAAGACAGCATGGTGTGTCGTTAATGAGGTGCACAGCAAGATGCAGACAATTGCGCTTCTTTTTTGGGGCGAAAAAAACTGCCAGTCAGCGTCGACGTCTGCCCACTTTTTCTTTCTGCTTTGAAGGCGCCGCCTCTGCCCGGCCGGCTGCAAGAGGGAAAGAGGGAGAAAGAATGAAAGAAAGAAGCCTCTCGCCGCTTTGATGCCTCCATAGAGCCTTGGCCAACAGGGCACAAAGAGAGGCGGAGAGATTACTGATGCAACATAAGCGAGAAGATGGATGGCTGATGTGCTCCGGGGCACGGGAACAAAGTCGGACGCTTAACTTTCACGAGCAACCTTTCCTCGCTCGTGACGATTTCAAAAGATGACCCCAGAGAGGATAAAGCTTTTTGTCTGCGGTAACTTTTATGTCGGCATTACAACCCCAATTCCAATGAAGTTGGGACGTTGTGTTAAACATAAATAAAAACAGAATACAATGATTTGAAAATCATGTTCAACCAATATTTAATCGAGTACACTGCAAAGACAAGATATTTAATGTTCAAACTGATAAACTTGATTGTTTTTAGCAAATAATCATGAACTTCGAATTTTATGGCTGCAACACGTTCCAAAAAAGCTGAGACAGGGTCGTGTTTACCACTGTGTTACATCAACTTTTCTTTTTAACAACATTCAATAAACATTTGGGAACTGAGGACACTAATTGTTGGAGCTTTGTAGGGTGAATTCTTTCCCATTTTTGCTTGATGTACAGCTTCAGCACGACTTCAGACTTAAGTTGAGGCTAATGTAACGAAAGTCGAGCCGACATCGACTAGCCAATAACGAGACGAGGGCTGGATGGCTTCTGAGACGATGAAAAGAGGACTAACGGTACTCGGTCAACAACCTCAATGAACTATCACTGTAACACTATGTCAATGAGTCAATGTCAGCCATAACAATGCCCGAAAAACATTCAAATACATGAACAACAAACAGCAACTTAGCGAAACCGCAACATTTTACATAGCACGCACGCTATGTTAGATGTAGCAAATGGTTGTAGCTCTGTAAAGGCGGCCGACTGGACGAAAAGATGCCAAAAACACGTCATAAGCAATTAGTCCTCTTCAAGCTCTAAAAGTCATTGCTGAGTAGTACAGTCGACTCATGGACACTCTGTTCTTCTACAATTTACAATAATACAATGTAGCCTAAAATTGCTCATAGTTTGGACAAATTTTGAATGTCCAGAAATCTTAAACCACAAAAAGTCACTAGATTTTAATGGTAGTGGCTTTTATTTAAAAAAGGAAAAAAAAAAATAGTAGAAGGGGGTAAAAGGTCGTGTGTATTGGGCCCCGACAGCGAGCATATCTGACTTGATTGGCTTAAGCCGAGGCCGGGCGGCACGGTGGACGACTGGTTAGAGCGGCAGCCTCACAGTTCTGAGGACCCGGGTTCAATCCCCGGCCCCGCCTGTGTGGAGTTTGCATGTTCTCCCACGTGCCTGCGTGGCTTTTCTCCGGGCACTCCGGCTTCCTCCCACATCCCAAAAACATGCATTAATTAGAGACTCTAAATTGCCCGTAGGCATGACTGTGAGTGCGACTGGTTGTTTGTTTGTATGTGCCCTGCGATTGGCTGGCAACCAGTTCAGGGTGTACCCCGCCTCCTGCCCGATGACAGCTGGGATAGGCTCCAGCACGCCCGCGACCCGAGTGAGGAGAAGCGGCTCAGAAAATGGATGGATGGAAGCCGAGGCCGAGCAGCATGAAGTTAAGTTTATCCAGCGACGTACCAGGAAGCACGCCAGGAGAGATCCCCCGCACCTCCTAATGTTGTACAGGCACTCTTGTACATTTACCTAGCATTAGTGGAAATACTACAACGATTGGGTTAGTTTGAGTGAAAAAAGACTTTTAAGGCAAGGGGAACATGCTTTTGGACAGAGAAACCAGGAAAGGGAATAATTTCAGATTTTTTCGTCTGATCTGAACTTCTGATCTTGATCTTTTCTCTTTTTAGTGAATGTGAAAATAGCCATATTGGATATATGTGACTTGCAATGTGCATGGAACTAAAAATCAGATGTAGGTATTCATTTGGAATTGGGCACTTGATTCTTTCAATTAATGCCATGCTTAAAGAATTAAGCCGATTACATGCAAGTGGGCACGCTAATTCACGTCGTTCAGTGTAGTTGTGCTCAGACCACGCGCTAGGGCAGCACAGTTGACTCAGGGCCCTCTCGTTTATATTTCATGCTGTATAAGTGTGCCTTTCCCACTACCGCACGTTGCTTTGTGCTAATGTGATCAGTCAGGTTTCAAACACGGCTGCGGGCGTATTCCCATTCCCACCCCACCCTACAGCGGAGGTGCGAGGACACGGAAATTTGACAGTTGCCGATGTAGCCTCATCAAGTCAAACATGACACCCAGGTTTGAACAGTGCGACCCCCTCGTAGACAAACGCAGGACTGAAGGCTCATTTAAATTGGACATATTCCTGTGTGCGAGCGAGGGCCCGTCGCTGCCGTGTTATCCATCCATCCATCCATTATATCAAATCCCGCCTCGGGGGCTGGCATGCATTTGATTTAGAAACTGCAAGAGTTGCCGGAAAACAACAGCACATATGCAAATTCCGTTCCCGTACCCGGTTGCATTTTTTACACCGATGAAAATCAAGCAGAAGGGGAGGGTGGGTGTTTTTTTTTAATGGGATTCACACGGGACGCAGTCGGCAGCACTGGACCATAGCGGAAAGCTCCTGGGAAATCGCGATGGCAATGATGAGGGAACACTGTAGTGTGGTTGTATCTCCCAACCCCAGCCACAGCATTAGGTACACCTTTAATGAAATCCGAATGAAGATACTTGGAAAAAGTCTGCTTTCATCAAAATACTAGAGTTTTGATTGGTGGCGCTCTTCCAAATCACTCCCCTTTCGGTGGGCCTCAACATGCCCCAAACCTCACCAATTTTGATTTCACTCAGTCGCTCCCGCTTGGAAAGTTGAGAAAATTGCTTTTTACCCAGAGACAAGTCTCTTGTTTACATGTTGGTTACACCATGCCTGAAAACCTATTTTTGCAAACGCATCTATCCTGGTGTAAATGTATGTATTTTAGGGGTCCTTTGCACCCCCCCCCCAAATCCCTCACTCACAATCATTAGTGACCCCTGGAAAGCTGCCCAAAATTGAACCCCGAAGTCAGCCATCTTGAGTTGAAACAGCCATTTTGGGGTGAATTCCAGGGCTCGTACTTTGCAAAGTCCTACAAGGGAATTCATCCAAATGAGCCCCAATCACATGCAAATACCGTAGCTGGATAGGCGACGCTAAATCATATCGAGCATTTTTGCTTACACCTTCTAATGTGGGCAAAGCATGGTGCCAAAGTTTGATGATCATTTCAAGGATTGGACATGAAAAAATATCTGAAACTGCTCTGAGTATAAAGCAGAGTAGTTGTACACCACCGCAAACCCTAATCACAATGACAGTGTTAAATGAATAACTGTGACAAAGTCAAACAAAACAGATCATTAATAGTTTGTAAAGGAATATTTCTTACACAGCTCAGGAGATGTCAGATTTTTCGGACTTTTGAGGGTCTGCCGCGGACAAAAACGTTATTAATCCACTAAAAATGTATAGAATTGCTCATTTGAATAGTCTAAACAGTAAATATAGCACAAATTATGATCCAAAAACACTAATATCATTTCAAAGTTTTTTCACAACATTACACTTAAAAGAAATGGCTTACAGATGATTTGTTTTGGAAAAGTTGCTCCCTGATATACAAAAATCTTAGAATAGTTATAATGTACAACTTCAACATACTTCCCTGAAACCAATTACTACTTTCCCATTAGTCAGGGCTTTGGCACCATCCTGTTGGCATTTAGCTCGTGTTACAAAGAGCACAAAATACAAACGCCAGTTCCAATTAAGTCGGGACGCTGTGTAAAACGTAAATAAAAACAGACAGAAAACAACTCATCTGAGACAGACTGACGCAAAGTGCAAAAGTGTGCTGTGGTCTAACGAGTCGAGAAGTCGTGTCCTCTGGGCCAAAAAGGAAAATCCGGATTGTTATCGGTACAAAGTTCAAAGGCCGGCATCTGTGATGGTACGGGGGGGGGGTGTCCAGGACATGGTGTCCAGACATGGGTAACTTGCACATCTGTGAAGGCAATCATTAATGCTGTTTGTAAATAGTGATCTGCGAATAGGCAAGGTTAACTCTCCAGATATTTTATTATTTGTTGTATTGTTGCTTTGAATTAATTGTACAAATCTGACTTGTGGAGACGGAGACTTAAAAACGTATGGGGTTCTTGTCTTGCCGTGGTCATGAGCGCTGGGAGTTGAGAAACTGAAAAGGGCAGACATACTGACATACAGCGAGACGGTGGTCAACTCACTGATTTCAGTTGCATCTTAAAATTTATAACGTTCCATTTAAATATAAGATAGAAAGCATTTCATTCCTGTCCCTTTTGTCATTGCGCGCTGTCGTCCCCACCCACGGTGGACAGTACCCCCACAAATGTACGCAGCCCAGATGGAGCTTGCAATTGGAGACCTCTAGTGAATCATCTTCTCATTACTTATCATGATGAACTGTGGCATGCAAATATCAATAAGAGACTGCGGTGAAGCAATCCAATTAAGGCCCAAAAGCTGAAGTTTCATTAGTGCTGAGTCTCTAATAATGCAAATGACACCCCACTGTTAATCAACCTTGACTATAAATGGCGCCCGTGAATGTACCACCACAGGTGACGGTGTGCACCTGCGCTTGATGAAAGGCCAGAGTCAACGCTGCTTACGATGGAGGTTTTAGATGATAGAAATTAGCTGCTACTTCCCCTCTGTGAGGCAACAATGGCCGGAGAACTTTCCCTCATAAGAAAGTGCATTTAGTGAAGTACTGCTGATCTTTGGAAGCACCCAAATGAGTCAGCGTGAAAAACATATTTATTACACGAATTTCCTTTTATTTCCTTGCCTTGAATGACTTTACCGAAACGTTTTTAGTAAAGGGACGGAAGAAATACGGTTCTCCGCTTTTTGAGCACTGCCAAGACAAACCCATAAACCGTACTTAAGCACAAAACTTTGAATTAAACCCTCACTTGGATAACATTAAACCTCAAAATAAAAAATGCAATTCAATTAAAGCTGTAAGCAGTGATGAGCAGACCGTGACACATCTTTTTTATAGTGACTCCTCAGAATGATAAGCAAAGTTTGACATCATGCTCTGCCCACGTTAGATTCCAAGAAACTTTGTAATGTAGCACCACGCAACTTTCTAGGATACAGTGAACCCCTGCAATTCCCATGCTATTACCATAGGGGTGAATGTGAGTGAATTGTTCTTTGTCAATATGTGCCCTGCGATTGGCTGGCCATCAGTCCAGGGTGTACTTTGGCTCTTGTCTAAAGTCAGCTGGGATAGACTCCATATATTCATGACATGAACCTAATGAGGACAAGAACAAAGTATAAAACCCAACTGCTCAGTGCTCGGAGAGGAAAACAAAAATGTTTTAACACAAAAAAAAAAAAAAAAAAAAGGGGTCTCAAATGGCTTCTGTTGCATACTGTAATAGAATCTTAAGAGGGAATTTACTCTCTGGATCCCCTCCATGCACCAATTTTAGTAAACAACTTCCCACTTAGTAAATCAGCTTGTCAAAGCCAATTGTTCTTCTCATGATGGAGGCAATCTTCCCCTCGTTTCCCCTCCGCTGGGGATTCCTGTCACACGGGCCGTCCCTTGCTGTCAATATCTCTTTCATTCACGCTTCTAAAATTACCGCTTTGTGTCAAATCATTGTTCTCCCAGCCAATCATTCGTAGCCGCTGTCCTTTAAAAAAAAAATCTCTGTTGTTTCCCTCCTTCAGATCTCCCATTACACATCCCACCTACTCCTTTTCATCATCATCCAGTCTACGGTTGCTTATGGATGTCCATTCTCTGTATTGCATGCTTCCCCAAAGAATAATTGGGTGGCCTTCACACTTACTACCAGAAGTGATATTTCTGGTAGTAAGTGGGGGGAACACCTCAGAAAACTAGAATACCACCACTGAAGGACTAACTGTCAACAGCAAACTCCGTCCATTACAAATGGACAGGTGCTGGTATTTTGATTCAGGGGTGGACTGTACAATTCGTACTGAAGAAAAAAGAAAAAGTCCTCAGTCTGAAAAAACAAAAAGTCCTCAGTCTGCAAGACTAATTTGTTTGACCAATGCATCACCCTTCCACCAAGTTTTGTGATAAACAAACTATACAACGAACCAGCGAACTGTGTTGGAAACGTAACCGCTCACCTCGCACAATTTGTGCTTGGTAGAGTCAATGAGTTTCATACCTTGGTTTACGACAGTCCCGACGTATGGCATCTCAGTTCGTACTTAATGTTTTTCATCCATCCATCCATTTTCTGAGCCGCTTCTCCTCACTAGGGTCGCGGGAGTGCTGGAGCCTATCCCAGCTGTCATCGGGCAGGAGACGGGGTACACCCTGAACTGGTTGCCAGCCAATCGCAGGGCACATACGAAACAAACAACCATTCGCACTCACAGTCATGCCTACGGGCAATTCAGAGTCTCCAATTCATGCAATGTTTTTGGGATGTGGGAGGAAACCGGAGTGCCCGGAGAAAACCCACGCAGGCACGGGGAGAACATGCAAACTCCACACAGGCGGGGCCGGGGATTGAACCCGGGTCCTCAAAACTCTGAGGCTGACGCTCTAACCAGTCGGCCACCGTGCCGCCTAATGTTTATCATATGATTTTTAAAAATTTATTTTTCACCTAGTAGTTTTTATTTCTATAAAGTACTTTGTCTTGCATTTTAATGTATGACAATTCCTATATCAATACATGTGATTTGATTTGAAGTGTTTTTCATACAAATATTTACTGTAACTATGACTCTACTACTGCATTAGCAAAAGTTTGTGACTGCAGCGCATTCCGACTTACAAGTATACTGAATGTGGGAATGCTATATTTTATTTCGAGCTAACATTTTTAATGATAAAATGGCTAAAATCACACTATTTCTACCACTTTCAACCTACCTGGAAATGGAGATCTCCGTCGAACACAGTTGCCTTCTTCACCTTGTCATAATTTTTTTTCCCCCTTCATTTTCCTTATGCTGTTTCTCTTGTCACTCTGAAATCTCTCCGCCACCACCTCTCCTATTGGATTATGCCGTTTGTTGTCACAGCGGCGCTGGGCCGGAAGCAAACATTCTTAAATCTGGGCACGTTTGGTGGCGCGGCAAACACCCACTTCCCGCACTGCCAACGAACGCGGAATGGCGTTGCATCATTTGCGGCGCAGCATCACATACACAATGAATGGGTCGGTGGACGGCACACTGCACTGTGCTAAGTGTTGTGTAATTAGACCTTAATCAAATTAGAAAAATAAATACATTCTAATAAATATATGAATCATAAGTATAAATTAAAAATGCTAATGAATGTATTATTATTGTAAATAACATTATAGACATAGACATATTTTACATGCTAAATATTTTTTTTACCGTATCTACACGACCTGGCTCATCTGTCCATGTAAAAAAATGTGCCCACACCTGCTCTATATAATCTATGACTGTTTATTAACAGGAATTTCATGATGGATGCTCTTCCAGTCTCCCACAATTGTTTTCTTTTTCCTGTACAAAGCTTAAGTTTTGCACACAGCAGTAAACACATTCTTCTACATCTCCTGTCTTCCTCCGACTTCTCCATTATGAAGTGAGTGTTAAACACAGAGTGAATCCATTCAAACCTTATGCGGGTGAGACTTTTCCACACTCGCTTCTAATCAGAATTATGTCGGGCGGGCGCCTCCAGAGGCGGTCATTTTTCACCAAGCTTGCTCGGCTCGCAATCATTAATAGCAAAGTCAGCAGAGTGTCTAAAAAGCTCTGAGAAGCCAACAAAAGAAAATTAAATGCTGATTTAAAAAAAAAAAAAAGAAAAATCTACAGAAATACATGTCTTTTTCAATAATATCATTGTCTTTAATGAGAGATTGTGGAAATATGTCAAATGTGGCTGGTGCCATAGCAGCAGTTTTATCAGAACTGGGCAGATTGGCTTCATGAAAAGCTCCTTTTAAAAATGATCTATAAAAAAATTTTAATTGTTTAATTGTTGACAGTTGGTTGAAAGCTAGCGCACAAGAATAACCTCAGGTGTATTGTGCGACATGCTGCTTCAAGTTGTTTTTTCCTTTTCTTCTTTTTTTCAGTCTGCACTTTTAACCTGACAATAATGTCTCTAATGAGAGCTTGTTACAGAGATGCCTTTGAGAAAGACCAGATAGATACTGATTTTAAAAGCCCAGGTACTTTTCCTGAAAAACTCTGGAAGCTGATTGGACGAGGTTGTGCTTATCAGAAATGGACAAACATATTTCTTAGTTGCAACGTTCCTCGCTCCTCGATGCACAACAAAACTGAGATAATTGTTTTTGGCAAGCTCTCACGCCGCCGTATTAAGGAGCATTTCAATTGGGTTAAATGTGACTCGGGGAGTGAGGTTTGAGCAACAAAGAAGGTTCCACGGAACAGCCAAACTCGAGCAATCAGTAATGCATTCTTCACAGAAGTATTTTAGCTCCCTGACAGTGACATAAAAATGGGCATGTACCAGCTGGATTTAAAATTGAGGCCAGGGTAAAGTATACTTTAGTTTTTGTCATTCCTTGAGTATTTTAGGATAAATATACACATTTTGCAGAGCGCCGGTTCTATTTTGGGCATTATTTAATACTGAAATTGAAATACTGAAAATATAACTGACACACAGTTATATCTAGCAGTGTCTCCAGATGACTACAGTGCATGTGTTGTGCCACTGTCTAAAACAGATAAATAACTGGATGTGTCATGAACGGAACAGAGGATAGGACCCAAAAATGCACGACTCCAAAACAAATGGACAGTTTCAAAAAGAGAGGTTTAATATACGGGCAGAGGTCGGTAGGCAATCCAAAGAAGGCAACAGTATCCAAAAACGTGAGGCAAAAAGGCGAGGTCGATAATCGGAACAGGGTCTAGTCTTACTATGAGTCTGTGATGTGGAAACAAGGAATGCTGGAACGCGACGACAAGGTACAACGAACTGGCGGCGAGAAAGAATGAGACACGAGGTTAAATGCAAGGGGTAATTGGGGTGAACGAGGCACAGGTGGTGAAGATGCTCTCAGGAGCAGGTGTGTACGAGACGGGGGGAAAAGAACAACCGGAACACACACCCATGACAGGAAGAGCCAAAGTTTTCTTGAATTAAACCACAAGAAAACTGAGATAATTGTTTTGGAAATAAAGAAAAGAGGATTTCTGTTAGTAAATACCTGGAGTCAATCTCTTTAAAAACCAAAGACGAAGTCCGAAACCTTGGTATACTGATAGATTCCGTCCTGACATTCAACAATCATATCAAATCAATTACTAAAACTGCCTTCTACCATCTGAAGAACATATCCAGAGTGAAGGCTTTTATGTACCAAGCAGACTAGGAGAAGCTCATCCATGCTTTTATCTCAAGTAGACTTGACTATTGCAATGGTCTTCTGGCTGGACTCCCCAAAAAGAGCATTAAACAGCTGTAGTTCATTCAGAATGCTGCAGCTCAGGTTCTGAACAGAACAAAGAGGTCAGAGCATATTACTCCAATTCTAAAGTCTTTACACTAGCTCCCAGTCAGCTTTAGAATAGATGTTAATGTTCTGCTACTGGTCTATAAATCACTAAATGGTTTAAGTCCTGAACACATGAAATAAATGCTAATGGAATGTAAACCCAGTAGGGCTCTGAGATCGATAGACTCAGGTCATATAGTGGACCACAGAGTCCAAAGCAAACATGGTAAAGCATCATTTAGTTATTATGCTGCACACAAATGGAGTAAGTTGCCAACAGAAGTGACGTCAGCCCCAAGTGTGAATGTATTTAAATCCAGCATTTCCACTTTTAAATAATATTTCTTGCACTTTATGCCGATTTAATTATACTTTTATTTTTTTCCGCTTTGTTTTAAATGTTTATAAGCTGTTTTTTTTTCTGTTTTTAAATGCTTTTAATCATGTAAAGCACATTGAGTTACCTTGTGTATGAAATGCGCTATATCAATTACTTTGCTAATGATTACTCCACAATGAAAGTCATAATAGTAATTAGGCTTTCATTTTGTCAAACATTTGGACACATAAAGAAAATAAAAACAGTTTGCTGGTTATACACTGTTTTTGCATTCTACATAATGCTTAAGCAACGTATCAACACTGTATTACAACACCGGTATTACAACCAAACATGCGCTAAGCGGGTGGTGAGGCGCTGGAGAAGGAAGCCCACTCATGATGGGAGTTGATAAGAGTAACAGTGTTAATCATATTTGACTTTAATTTAATTCGACTTGGAAAATAAAACAAATTGGATGTGTGGTGATAGTAATAAGTAATTTGCGACACACGTCAATGGCGTGACGTCATTTCTAATTACCTTCTCTTTGAAATCACATCATCGAGGAAGCATTGTCTAATTTCTCCAAACATTTGTCCCTCCTCGCTCCTTTGTCGTTCTCCTCTTTTCCTCGATGGGATCTCTGGTGGGAGGGAGGAAAATGTAAACAGAGACGTGAGGACTGAAGAGGTTGCAAATAAAGAAAGGAGGTTTGACCAATGTGTCCAGTTCTGACAAACCCAACTTTTTTCAAATTAAGAGTACATATTGAAAAAGAATAAGCAAAATAATTTTAACAGAATAGGCCGCTACTTGGGAATAATTTATATGCATTAAGAGTTGGTATAAGCAGATGGTTTATTACACCCAAGGTTATTCTCGTACACTGTTTTCAAGTAACAATTAAATGTCATTAGGGTAATAGCATAAATGCCCAAGTCATTTTTAATTTACTGTCATGACATTTAAAAAAAAAAAAAAAAAGCTTGCTAAAAAATAAAATGTGTTTTTACGTCTGTATAGATTCGGTGTAATCCAGGTCATGGTAATCTGCAAAGGTTGAATAAAGGAAACTGGACTCTTCTTGTTTATTGAATTAGTTTTGTTTTTTCCTTGTTTAAAAAAAAAAAAAGACTTTTTTGCGAATTATGCTGTAAGGCTTACAGTGTTAGAAGACCTTGTTCATACAGCGTTCCGTGTGTCTCGCTGTACAAACTCTGTTTTCTTTGCAAGTAATAAACCAAAAAGCTAAATGCTTGGTGTTTCCCATCTATTTGAAACAAAATTTTAAAAAATGCAACGTGAAAGGACGATTAAGGAACTTTAAAATATACAGTACAGACAGTATAAAGAATGTAGTTTCACTTTGAATATCTCCTGTACTTGCTTCCATCATGCGAGCGCTTTCATCTGTTGTTATTGTTGCTGGTAACTGACTTAGGAACAGCAATGAGTTCCTCTAAACTGATGCATAATTCATGAGCTCATAGTTTAGCAGCGCTATTATGGATTTTAAAACCCCTGAAGGAATCAC
Organism: Phycodurus eques; assembly: GCF_024500275.1. Lineage (NCBI taxonomy): Eukaryota > Metazoa > Chordata > Actinopteri > Syngnathiformes > Syngnathidae > Phycodurus > Phycodurus eques. The sequence goes on along the minus strand of NC_084534.1, from coordinate 25,717,274 downwards.
ACACATCACGAGACGCTGGAAAGGAACCTCGGCGGCGACCGCCACTGTTTGCACATTTTTTCTCGAATCAAGTATATATAAGAGATGTTTCCTCCCTCCGTCTCGAGGCTACACAAAAAGAGACAGCAGATAATCACCCCGCGGGGTTCTCGCTGTCTGCTGGGCTTTGGCGTCTCGTCATGTCGTTGCCGCTGGAAGAGAGCTCGTCATCCGCTATGCAGCATGTCAAATATAACAACAGCACCTGCCAAATGTTTCTCCACGTGATGCCTCCTGAAATTCTGGAAGCTTTTTTTTCCTCTTATTTTTCTTTTCTCTGGCTCATTGGCTCTCAGGTTGAGTCCTCCTTGCTGCCAGCCATTAGCGCTCTACACCTAAGGCTAAGTAAAAATGTGCTCAGGTTGAGCTTTCTTTTAAAACATAAACAACACGGCGGTGGTAGCAAGTTTCAATGTAATACTGGATTCTCAGTCTGGTACACGCAGGCTCCCTCTAGTGGTATGCGAAAGAATCACCAAATTAAACAATTTACAGTATTTAACATTATTTAAACCTATACATATAATACAATCAGACAGATTAGAATGAAGCTTGTAGCTGTGCATACAACCCGTTTAAATTTTATTTACTGTATAATCCAGTACAGTACATTTTTTAGCACAATTTAATTTTATTTAACTTTAAAGTACAAACCATCTGCAATGTAAATGTTTTTAATGATGTATTCAGGTTCACTAATGTGAATTACATTTTAAGATAATCATTATTGAAGTCGTTTTTGTTTTCTTCGTTTATTTAAGAGTTACTGTTCAAACCATTGCAGTGGCTTATGATAGTGAATACACTTCTTATAAAAACTCTCGATGTATACTTACGCCTAGTACATTACTATTTTGATGTTGGTCATTATGGTGGTACTTGGTGTAAAACGTTTCAGAAGCAATGCATTAGACAAACAGTCCCGAATTGATTTTCCGCATTGTGAGTATTTTCCCATTCAACTTCAGACATGTTCTCTCAGTCATTATCTCAACTCATAACAAGAGCAACAAGAGCCCCGCCCATGCCCCAATCATCATCATCAATATACAGTAAAACAGAGGTACTGTTGAGTACGTTTTACTGTTAAACCTTCAGTAGATTTACACACCACCATCAACATTTTTACAAGAATACTCTTACTTTTCAATTCATTTGTACCCAAAAAAAAAAAAGGAGAATATCGCAACTCGCAACGCTGGTTAGCTTGTGTTTTTAATCAACCACTCAGCAAACCCAGAACCATGATAACCACAGTCACTTTCTACGAACAACAAACGAACAATAGTTGCTCCCCCCACATACTGTACAGAAATCTTCGAAAAACAAAGATGTCATACTTCCTTGACATCGATAACCTCATGTCAACGTTTATTAGCTAAATCCTTGAAGTCCCCTTATAATGTCTCCACAAGGAGGCGCCAATTCCCAATACAAATGTCAATGGTTTACGTGTCAAGATGTCAATAGAAAACCATTTCACATAGCGTCTTTTGGGGGCAGGTGCATTGCCCTCCCCCCAAGAAATGCTCCCATGTGCGGCTGTACATATTGCACATACCAGAAACCGCCACTCATCTTTGAAATGCAGATTTTCAAACGTAAACAGGCAAGGTTTGTCGACTCATGTCGTTCAAATCTAAGTCAAGTCGAATCACATGAATATCAAGTCAAAGTCAAGTTGAGTGGAGTTTTTAAGTTAAGTTTGAGTCCTACAACTGGTGACTTATGTCTGACTGGAGACAGGCACTGTAGAATCTATTGTTTATCATCAAAAGCTTCAGTCTGCCACATTTATTCTTATTCCTGAGTAGAGGCTTAAGTGTGTGTGTGTGCGCTAAGTGAGTTTGTTGTGTTGATATGGAGGCCTGATTTTTGTAAACATGAAATAAGGCTGTCAATTTTCCACTGCTTGGAGCAAAAATAAGTAGTAAGACCAGCATGGCGGGCGACTCGCTTCTCACTTGTCTAAAATAATCAGCGTCATTATCATTGATGTTTGGCTAGTTAACTTGTCCTTAAAGTGGATGTTTTTTTTAACGCACGTAGAATTCGGTTGGTTTTTGAAGTTTCCTCGTCGCCCCAGAGAGAAGTCAGAGTCTGCAACATTGAAATTAAAACGCAACGCATACCATAGCATCAAGCCAATTGAAATTTCATGGCGCTCCCTATGGGAAGCTGGAGAGTTGCCAGCACCAGATGAATAATGAAACTTCGCCTGCTTTGCTCATTTTTTATTTAATGTGGAACTCTCCTTTGTTGCTCCCTGAGAAGCCACAGGAGTCAAAAGAAAACAGTCGAGTTGGCTTTTCGCACACGCGTGGAATTGAGTGTGAGGGTTAAACGGCGATGAATAGTCTTTTGTTATGGAGCTATGGATCATGCTAAACATGTAAAGCGAGCGTTTTAGAACGTAGCTGCGTTCAGAATGAGACTCCATTGGGGTCTAACTGAGCTGTTCAAATACAAACACACGCAGTCTTTAATTGGTGCATTTTCAAATGAGGTTACTTCAACTTATTTCAAAGTACAAGCAGATGTACCATGCAAAAAAATATGCCAATATGGTATCAAATTATATCAGCTGAAGTGAAGTGTAATCACTGATTTTTCTTCATGAGAAAACTCAATAGGACACCCATGTAACAAATAAACATGTACCTTAGTCTATTTTTTACCCCAATTACGTCCACCATTGTGGATCAGATATTAGCTAAAATGGTCTTCGCTGTGACAAAGACTAATAACACGAGACAAAAATTGTGGTCGCTCGAGCACAAACCTCTTTGATGTGTATTATATAAATGTAAATGTTTTCAAAGCATTTTCCACCATTAAGGAGGACTTTACACCGATTTGATCGGGCTGATCGGTATCGGCCGATATTTAACATTTTATGGCTTCAATGTCATAATTTGCGATCCGATTAATGACGTCATTGATCGGCTCCGCAAAACACATTAACTCGGCGTCGCCGCGTGCACACTATATTTTCAACTTTCTCAGTCTTTTTTTGCCACCTTTCCCAGCTTTTTAGGAATGTGTTGCACCCATAAAATTCAAAGTTAATGATTATTTGCGAAAAAGAATCAAGTTTATCAGTTTGAACATTAAATGTCTTGTCTTTGTAGTGTATTCAATTGAATATAGGTTGAACATGATTTGCAAATCGTTGTATTCTGTTTTTATTTTTGTTTAACACAACGTCCCAACTTCATTAGAATTGGAGTTGTATTATGAACACACACCAGTTAATTTCTGTGCACATGCGCAAAGTGATGCCCTGTTTTGTACGCATGCGTGTTACTCACGGACACATTTCTTCCGCATTAGAAGTCAACTTTGTTTTTGTACTGTGAACGACTACATGAAAAGATCGGATTTAGCAAAAAATTTCGAATTGGGTAACAGGCCCTGCGGCATGAACATAGTCATAGTTCATGGCTTACGGATTAGTCAAAAACGTCAATGTAAAATAAAATCCACAGGATTCTTGCTTTGCTGTGGAAAAATAGAACTTTTAATCCCGAAGATGATCAGTCAAGTGTCGTGAATGTTCCGGTATTTCAGCCATTTTAGTGTGTGTCAATAAAGATCTACATGTTAACGTTACGTTGACGCTAACCCTAAAAGGTTTAAGGAAGAGTTTGTGGTTATTGTCCTTCACATAATGGCAGCGAGAGGATGAGGAGGTGGAGACGCTCTACCTTCCTCAGTGTCCTGCAATCACCGAACTGCAGCCTCCAATGAAAACAATGTTTTGTCATCCTGAGAACACACACACGCAAAGACACACATACACACGCTGCTGTGTTGGGTGTCATTTCTATTTGGCAGAGGCGAGCACATCGTTGCCTCCTGATAACAAGCGCCTCGCCGCATTAAAAATGGAGCCGCATCCTCCGCTACAAGATCCATATCCAGCGACTCATGTATGAGAGTATTCTTGCCGCAATAAAAAAAAAAAAAAAAAAGAACCTCACAAATGTTGTTTTTGTTGCCTTTCTGTTATACGCATTCAGCAGTTGTGCTTTTTTGTTTTTAAACATCTGTTGCTGTTCCACTTTTTCCTCATCCACCTGCTGCCGGCCCGCGTTGCCTTCAGGGACCTCTGAATCAGCTTGCCAGGCCTAAAGGTTAATAACCTCAAGTCCACAGTTGAATGTGAGGGGGGAAGAGGAGGCAAGATGGTGTCAGAACCTGCCAACGGAGTGAATTGGATTTTGATTTAAGAAAAAAAGAAATGTGCTCCACTGCTTCCAGCTAAGGGCAGTGGAGCTTTTTTTTTTTTTTTTTTTTTTGTAGTTCACAGGGTCAAGGTGCGCAAGGGTTGTTTGTGTGTCTCCCGTTATGTTGTTGATTCTGAGGCATGGCAGGGGGAAATGGTGCGCGCTGCCAAACAGGAAGAAAAATCGATTTGCCGGCCATATCAACTAAAGACAAACGATGCCGTTAACCTTGTGAGCTAGAAAATTTAATATTATTCTCTGTCTCTCTTTGTGTGTGTGGTGTACAGGTTATCTTCTCTGTGCTACACAGTGGTGAGAAGTAGTACTTAAGCATATTTTTCAGGTACAGTGGATATGGGTCATAATTATTTCCAAGAAAAAAATATCGAGCCTCATTATGTTGTTGCAATACAGCAGAGGGATCTGTGAGCGCAAGAGCAAGGATGAGGCAGCCATTTTGCATTCCCACAATAACGGACAGAAAAATCAATGGTGTTATTTCTGAGATCTGAATAAATATGTATGAATTTGTGAACGTGTGGGAATTACTGCATGTCTTTACCGTTATTATGTTTCTATAACTACAACAGTGTAATGGGTTTAACGAGTGGTTAGGATGATTTATGATTTATGTATCCACAGTGTTTGAAGGCCAACATGTAAATTGTGGAGCTCACACAATATTTATGAATCTGTTTATATCTTTACCGTTATGCACGTTTGTCTTAAGTGGGTCTCCACCATTTGGGTCACCACCATTTGCTCGGATCAGATCAGACTACAGGATTTCAGCCACATTACCATCCCGATTTGCTATCACGAGCAATTTCCCAGATCGGGCTCGACATATTTTGCCAGGAACGACAAAACTCCTTGTTGTGTTACATAATCCACGACCAACGATTTGGCCCTACGATGCCAAAATGAAAAGTTTGTATCTTCCGTGTATTGTGACATATGAATGTCAACCCTGCGACATAGCGCCATGATGTCGACCAATTGGATTGCATCTTGCAAAACATCGCCTCCTTTCCTCCCCGTTGTCAACATTTATTCACACACGCAAACCAATGTTTACCAAAGCATTAGAGCATGAATCGACAGAACTAGTGGTATTAAAAGTACGTGAACTTTCCCGAAGCCCACCTTAAAGCCTTGAAGAATGGACTGCCCAAAACGTCCTCTCCGGAGCACCCAGAAAGAAAAAGAAAGAAAGAAAAAGAATCAGGAAAATCCTACTTGAATAGCTGAACTTCATTTGGGCTTAATCGGAGGAACTTTAAATGGTGGCAGTTGTGCGCACTGCTGATTTCCATTTGACATGAGTTTGATTGTGATTGGTTAATTCTGAACACAGCCACATCCCAGTTACACGAGGGTGTGCAACCACATCATCTAAGTTATTTATTTTTACTTACCCTATCAATAAGATTTTTTTTTTTTAAATAAATAAATAAAAATTTTGTTAGACAGGATATAGGTCAAATTAATGGTGGAAAAAGGTTTTGAAATTATTCGTCTTGGTCTAATTTATTATGTCCAAAAACTTCTCATTTGAACTGGGGTATGTAGCTATCCATACTTTAATAATTATTTTTTTCTGAGGAATTGCTTTTACCTCATATTTTTGAAAACTCGGCTCTTTTGGAGGCGTTTGTACTCCTTAATTTGTCAAATAAGGCTTTTTACTTAGTACAAAGTACAAAGTACTAAGTAAAGGAGTTGAATCACTATTTCTTCTACTTATACCTGAGTATGTTAGTAGTATTTATACTTCTACTTCAGTACAGAGCAGAGTGTAAGTATTTCGGACTCCTCTGACATTACATCAGGGTGACGCAAAGAGTACTCAGACTGACTTTCAAACCCCTAGCAAGAGTTGCGCGCCATACACCTGCGGGACTGCAGCACCGCTGGGTCATGCTAATGAGCAATTACATCCACAATCAGCCATGCCAATTCACTTAGCGGTGGGGTCAACGTATTCTCGGGAAGCAGGAGTCACATTAAATTAATAAACCTAACGTGGTGTTTAAGTACCAGAGCCGGCCACACTCGCATGAATACGTTTTTAACGCTCACTCAAAAATGTCCGCACACGCATACACACACACGCACGCACACTGGGTTTCTCAATACGATTTAATTTTTACTTCACGCACACACACACACACACCCCCTCGGGGACAATCTTGATCGGTCCGCTTCAATTGTACCTGAAATTTAATTTCTCTTCAAAAGAAAGATCCAATCTGTTTCAAAGAAAAATACTGCAAGAACACACTTTGATTTGTCTCGGGACTACACCTTTTAAAGTTTTCAATTTAACATAAAACACAGAATCCAACAAAAGAAAAAGTCCATTTTAATGAAAACTCATTAATATGCCTTCGCCTCAAATGCACTTTTTTTTTTTTTTACATTTCTCCAGCTAGCCACCAGGTGCACCCTGGAACGTTAAACTGTTGTATTACTGTACTTGCATTAGCCTACCTAATAATTTAGTAAATAACAATTCCCATTATTTCGTCATTGTGTTTTTTGCTTTTCTGTTGTACAGAATTATATGTTGTATCAATCGGTACACCGATTGATACAACATATAATTTTACATATTTTATTCATAATTGTATCTATTTTTATATATTTAAACTCATCATACATGTTTCAAAAACAATTATCAAAAGTTTACATTGTGTTCTTTAATATATTGTAAAATATATTGGAAATAAAAAAAATATTTCATGTCTTTTTATTTAATTTAAAGGCTTGATAATAAACTATATTCAAATTCTTGTCAATAACGTATTAATCTAAATGACATTTTATATCAATGTATGAAAAATATTCCTTATATGTTTTACAAAAGCAAAATACAATAAAATAAAAAAAGCTATTCTCACAATGGATACACAACATAGCTGAAATGTGTCATAAATGGTAAATCTTTCCTATGAACTGATTTTATGATTTTTTTTTTTTCTCCTTGCAATTCAGTTCTTCCATTAACCATGCTGGTGTTTAATGGCATGCTGTGAGGCAATACGAACTCATTTAAAGATGTAATATTTTACATTTCATGGAGCAGTTTGACGCACTGGCGCCACAGAAGACCTCTGTTTAAACATTTACAAATCTATATGCACGGATCATTAAGGTGTCGGATGCAAAAATCCATTGCCGTGAACGTGCGGGCAAAAATCAATCAATCAAATTACATTTGGCCAAGGTACCGGTTAAAAGTAAAAGAAAACATTTTATTGTTGAGTAAATTATTACATTATTATACAATAAGCGAGGATATTCTTCTATTCTCCAGTGAATACATGCAAATGAACAGATCTTTGGGGAGACGGAACACCTACTAATAGGTATTATTTTGTGGCAACACATAATTGCAACGAGCAACCAGGAATTCTTTCCCAGCGCATAGAGGTGGCGCGCCATCCATCAAGCCGCTCGGATGCCTTATCAGGAGATTACTTGATAAGTTGCCCTGCCTAATCTAGTTAGCATAGTAATTTTTCATATTTTAACGATTCATTTCCTCAATAAATGTGTGTCTGCGGACACTCCTTCCGCTAAATGGTGGAGTCGAGACACGTGTTAGGAGCTTTTGTGGTGAGGAAAATGCAACATTCTTACATGATTTCCTTCATTTTCCTTCTGGAGATCCATAATGGATATCTTAATGATTGCTATACAGTTGTGCCTTGACTGAGTTCAATTAGTTAGAAACTCAAAACATCATTATTGCCATAAATCTGTTCTAGATCCCCAAAACAAACATTTGTAACAACTCAAATTTTTGCTCGCAACCCAGCAACGGCTCCTACCTTGAAAAACTCATAAGTTAGTCACTCATAAATTGAGGTACCATTGTACATGCTTATTTCTTTTTATCACTTAGTCACACAGAAAATAAAATTGCCTGCAGTACACTGAACCCCCATGTACAGGATTACTGCCTTTGAATTTCCCCATGTGCATTTGTCGATAAACACATGCAGAAACCCTAATGCTTGTTGCTTTTCAAGGCACGGGTCGGCCCACACAACCCGAGGTGTTCTCTGCAACTTTGGACTTTTCGCAGAGTCTAAAGAGGACATCCAATAAATTTCATCAGATGCTATCGTGAGCCAGCATGTCTTTTAATCTCGCGACGAGCAGGCGGTGGTGTTTAGTCGGACCGCGCTGTATCTCACTCACGCAGGCCTCTTCGCCCGGGCCTGTGCTGCGGACCGTTAAAAGCGCTCACGATAGACACGATAAACCGCACGTACAGTTTACTCCAGGTGGGGTTTGGTAATCATTGATAATGCATTTTAGTTCTGATTCGTGTTTTCTGGATATCACACATGTTGCACTCGTGCTGCCAGGTGAGTTTTAAGAGTAATTCTAACTAGGATTTTTAAAACATCAGTTGTCCACAGACATCAGTTGTCCACAGACAGGTTGATTACCTTAATTTTTCAAGTTGCTAAAAATAAATTGATCCAATGCCAAGTCAGTCGTCCTTTAAAATCTATGAAGAGGTGACAGTTTGTTTTGCTAATCATGTTTATCATAAAAGTTCCCAGCATTCACTTTCAATTAAATTGATACTTGATCACGTCAGTTTGCCAATTTCCATATACACACTAAACCTAATCTATAGTAAACAATGCTAAGAGTCAACATGCTGTGTGGGGCCTGATTGCTGGCGCAGTCAATTATCCACTGTTCTGTGTTCTCATCCTAATCACACAAAGCCATTCTTGATGCACACTTGTTTACTGTATTCCTCTCTCACACACAAACACACACATTTACAGAGGCATCAATTGCAGTTGCAAGACAATATGCACGGATTACATCAGCATAAACATCCAGCGGCGGGTGACCTTTTAATGAAGGCTGAGCCGTGAACAATTCTGTGGAGATGATGGAATTCAGCAATTTATTTAAAGGACACCAACATAATGAGCATTTTTTTTTTTTTTGTCACAATGTAAAACAGTTTTGAGGTGCCTTAATTATTCTGTGGCATGCTTGCATTAAAAAAAAAAACAAGGATAGAGAATTATAGCACTTTTCTTATTTCTTGTCTCGTTGAAATCAGCGTCTTTTAAGGGCGGCTCTCTACCGTGCCCCATATACTGTTGGGCCAATGGAGAGTCTGGCTTTCGTTACCATGATGACCTGGGGCTAGGGCGTTGCAACTAAGCGAGCTATAATAACATTTTCACTCACTGCACTCGATACACTATTGTATATATAGTGTGCATATAGTGTGCCTATCCGTGCATGTAGTGCATGCAGTGGACACAGCACCAAACACAAATAGCCTTTCCCCACCCCCACCAGGTCGACAACTTAATCAAACCGGTTATCAGAAGCTAACACCGTTGGCTAGTGCTAATCTGTCCATCCAACAAAACTCACTGCAGCTCTGCTTACCGTTTGACTCTGATATTATACAAGGGTTGTCCCATAGGGATGTTTCTAAATGATAGTCTTCTATGTGATAGTGTTTCAGACTAAATAGTCTGTTCGTTACTTGAAAGTGGCTCTGGATCTTCACCCAGCCATGGGTGGAGAAACTCCGTCTCCATGCGGTTATTTTGTAAATGAGCCCCACTGTTACATAACAGCAGGGTGAAAGTGCAGAACGGCTTCCACACAGACCCATTTTCAGAACCAGGGAGAGAAAGATTTACTTGGTAGTTTAATTTTCACATTTGAACGATGTGCAGCAACAATTTGTGTATAAAAAGTCAACCATGAATCTTGAAAAGGTATCTGAAAAGGTATATAACCAAAATAATACAAACAGTACGATGCAGTGCAGCTGTTCACCACTTCAACCTACAGTCATAATAATAAGCATAGTGTTCAAGTGAGGGCCACCGTACACCGAACCGTCACCAACCGATTACTTTACAGTAAGCGACTGCACGCAGCACATCTACCGACACACTACAATGGATTAAAAGTGACCCCTGGTGTATTCATCGGGAAACAATGTTTTTAAGGCTTCATATACAGTGTTTTTTATTGAACCACAAACAACATGGTGCGATTGTCAAGGAAGAAGCGGATTGCCCCAGCCGCTATATGTGACCCTCCAGCACGGAACCTACCATCTGTGGATGTCTAACTAATGCTCTGTTTAACTTCTATGGATTGATCCTCTAGCATTTTGTTGCCAGATCAGATTGGTTCATCCTGCTGTTTGTTGATATTGAATGGATTGAAGGTCAGAGTGTAAATCTTATTTTTGAAGGGAAACAATCCCTTTCAGAGTGTTTCAAAGAGGGAGAGAAAAAACACTAATCCTTAATATCACAAATGTGTATAAGCCCCTCTTTTCTTCTACTTTTGTTTTTACTTTGACCTTTTGCATCACGAGTGGCATCAAATCCAATTCCGAGGTCCGCTTCATCAGGGTGATCTCGGCAAGCTGTGAAAAGCCACAGTCGTCATCCAGCGCAGGGTCCTGACATTTAAATAAAAGATGATGCAATCCAAATGAAACGCCACTCTCGCTACAAAAATCTGATAACACAGAATAGCTTTTACCCCATTTCATAAGGAGGTCCTTACTTGGCGGGAGAATTATTTTTATCTCCTGTGCTACACTGCCAGGCCGTTAAATATTCATGGGAATGCTTGCGCCATATTTACATACAATTGGCTCTCTGTAGGTTAGTCTCTCTCGAGGGCAGGCTTTTTTTTTGCGTCGATTACCTAACTTTACATTCTGTTGAACTAAGAGTAAGTCATGACACAAGTTGGCGGGTTTGTGTCTCACATTCGGACATATTGAACGCCGTCGCGTCGCTTCATCGTCAAGAAACGGAACGCGATGAATATTTCATCCCTGCCTGATGCTGCACCTTTGCCGCCTGCATACAGATGTTCACCGCATTAAAACGCTGTTTCGCTCCACCATGTTTCTCATTTAGGGGGCTCAGACGGTGTCATCAAGCGCTTTGTCAAAGAAGCGCCAATTTATTGTCGCCTAGCGCGAGTGAAATGAATATGCATGGTTTTCCCAGGTGTGTAGCAGAGATATTTTAGTTTAGTCCAATACTAAGGAACAGAACAACAAAACAAGCTAGAGTTCATATTTCAGAGTGAGTCGAGTCATTATTTTACCATGTAATATAAAAAGATGCCCATCTGTCCATCAATTTTCTACCACTTATCTAGATTATGCTCAAAAGTGAGCTGGCGCTTATCCCATCTGACTTGGGTCAAGAAGCTGTGGTGGCCAGTCAATCCCAGGGCAATCATTCACACTTAATTTAGCCTTCTATTAACGCCTTCCTATGAGGAAACAGAGTCTGGGGTCTCTGAGGCTGGCTCTCCTATCTCTGGGGTTGAGGTCACCGGGGTGGTTAAAAAGCTCCTCGGTGGATGAGATTCGCCCGGAGTTCCGAAAGGCTCTGGATGTTGTGGGGCTGTCCTGGTTGACACGCCTCTGCAACATCGCGTGGACTTCGGGGACAGTGCCTCTGGATTGGCAGACTGGGGTGGTGGTCCCTCAAGAAGGGGGACCGGAGGGTGTGTTCCAACTACAGGGGGAATCACACTCCTCAGCCTACCTGGCAAGGTCTATTCAGGAGTGCTGGAGAGGAGGGTCCGTCGAGAAGTCGAATCTCAGATTCAGGAGGAGCAGTGTGGTTTTCGTCCTGGCCGTGGAAAAGTGGACCAGCTCTACAACCTCGGCAGGATCCTCAAGGGTGCATGGGAGTTCGCCCAAGCAGTCTACATGTGTTTTGTGGACTTGGAGAAGGCGTTCGACCGTATTGGATTCCACCAAGGCTGCCCTTTGTCACCGATTCTGTTATGGACAGAATTACAAGGCGCAGCCGAGGCGAGGAAGCGGTCCGGTTTGGTGGCCTCAGTATTGCATCTCTGCTTTTTGCAGATGATGTGGTTACGTTGGCTTCATCAGGCCGTGATCTCCAACTCTCACTGGAGTGGTTCGCAGCCGAGTGTGAAGTGGGTGGAAAATAATAGACAGTAATATATCTTGTAGCGGCTGGGACGAGAATCAGCACCTCCAAATCTGAGACCATGGTCCTCAGTCAGAAAAGGGTGGCGTGCCCTCTTCAGGTCAGGGATGAGATCCTGCCCCAAGTGGAGGAGTTCAAGTATCTTGGGGTCTTGTTCACAAGTGAGGGAAGAATGGAACGGGAGATCGACAGGCGGATTGGCGCAGGGTTTGCAGTGATGCGAACTTTGTATCGGTCCGTTGTGGTGAAGAAGGAGCTAAGCCGAAAGGCGAAGCTGTCGATTTAGCGGTCGATCTACGTTCCTACCCTCACCTATGGTCATGAGCGGTGGGTCATGACTAAAAGAACATGATCTCGGATACAAACGGCCGAAATTAGTTTCCTCCGCAGGGTGTCTGGGCTCTCCCTTAGAGATAGGGTGAGAAGCTCGGTCATCCGGGAGGATCTCAGAGTAGAGCCACTGCTCCTCCACATCGAAAAAGGAGCCAGATGAAGTGACTGGGGCATCTGATTCGGATGCCTCCCGGACACATCCCTGATGAGGTGTTCCGGGCACGTCCCACCGGGAGGAGACCCCGGGGACAACCCAGGACACGCTGGGGAGACTACATCTTTTGGCTGGCCTGCGAACGCCTCGGGATCCCCCCGGAAGAGCTGGATGAAGTGGCTGGGGAGAGGGAAGTCTGGGCATCCGCGCTAAAGTTACTGCCCCGCGACCCGACCTCGGATAAGCGGTAAAAAATGGATGGATGGATGGATGGATGGATATCGAGTGAAATTTCAGGGTCAACCTGAAAGGCACTGCAACCTTTACAGGTGAACTTAATTGGACAAACTAGAATGAATATGTCCAACTGTACTTTCGACACAATTAGGCTGTTCTCTAACAACAGGTGTTTGTGACACGCTAAGCCCAGTGGCCACTTCCCTCTGAGAATATCCTCTTTGAAGCTTCGCAATGGTGAGGCACCTGCAGATCAGTCGTTTGGTGTCGTCTTGGTCACAAGATTTTAAAATATGAACCACACGATGAAGGGGACTTTTTATGTAAAGACCAATTCTAATGGAACCTGGCAATATATACAAGGATCAAACAGCTTTTGTGAATTTTGCCATTCTGCTCCTGGTTAGAGAACAGCAGGTTGTGCAAAAAACACCAACAATGAACAGCTGGAAATGTGCATTCAAAAGCTTGGAAAACATCAAAATAAGTTCACATTTAAAGGTTATCTTACATTTTAGGTTTTATCCTGAAATTTCACCCGAAAGACCAATTTCCTTAATTGTTTGTGAGAAGTGTATGTTGGTGTGTAAAAACCCACTACTTATATGAGACGTCATGGAGGACTGATAATGTAAAATGGTCCAATTAGGCCCAATTATTAGTATGTAGTACAAACAATTAGGAGTCTTTCTTCAACTGAGATTGACTCGTTCATTGATTCAGGTGTGTCCCAAGCATGTTTGCCTCCTCGTCATCGTATTCCCAGGAGAGCCCTGAGGCATTATGGGCTATGACAGCAGCTCCACTGAATCCATGCGGCCCCTTGCAGAGAGGCTTCAACTAATCCAACACACACGCCCTAAACTAAAGTAGCTGGTCACAATTACAGATTTTTCAAGAGGTGAGATTCGTTGTCTATCTAGTTTTTCCGCTCCTTTACTCTGAATCCTCTTGATGTGCTGTCTTCCCATGAATTTTGCATGGATTCCTTGCCAGCCCATCAGTGGTCCTTAATAAAATCACTGCGTAATGCCGAGGTAAATTACACCCTAATTGTGGTGGCATCAATTAATTATTCATCTGCAGCTTCCCTGACAAAGCCTCCGATGTAGCATTAGCATTCTGTGAGGAAGACGTAAAGGACTGCATGTACAACGAGTGCAAATTGAATTATATAACAGGCTCCTCCTTGTCACCGCAGCTTTGTTTACTGAACTCTGGTTTAAAATTGCAGCTTTATTGAGAAATGATTGTGATGGATATGTTGCGCATGCTAACACACTTAAGCTTAGAGGGAAAATTAGATTTACTGGAGAAGAAAGCAACATCTTGCACCGTGTACTGTAATCTTGCAGTGTGAGTGCAGTGGGATGTTTATAAGAAACAAATAAACTAACCAATTAGGTTGACTACATACCAAGAAAAACGACTGGACTTTCTTTTACCGTCTTATGTGACTTTGGAACATTCAAGTATCTCTACTGCAAAGACGACAAATAGTCAAGGTAATTCTTTATAAAAAAAAAAATTTAAAAAAATAATTCCTTGTCAACCACACATTTGTGCAGTAACTTGTTGCTAAGAAATTGTGGGAAGAAAAATGGCAACAACAGTCGCGCTTATTTTACAATTGTATTGACTACTCAGTCCATAGTTTTGGCCTGGACCATATTTGTAGACAAAGGACAGATAGAGGTGACAGGAAAAGTCTTTCAATGACAACAGCCAAGTAAAGGAAGTAGTGTTTCAAGTAATTTACATGTCATGAAATCGGCAATGTTTGGCCTATCAAGAAATACAATGCGAACCAACCATTGGGTCTTATCTGAAATTTGGACATCATCTGGACATTTTAGCTGTGATGCTCCATTGTTATTTTGGTTGTGGATAATCTCCATTTTCATAACAGTTTATAAGCATTTAGACAGAAAAGTTTGCTTTTATACACTAGGTTTCAAAATGTCACATCAGATAATATTAAAAACATCTTCAAAAAAGTGACATACAGTAAGTCAAATGTACCTTTTAATTGCTTTTATACAATTACATCTCTGGAGTCCACCACATCCACTCATTAATTGTGAAAATTACACAACTAAGTACTGCGATTGGCTGGCGACCAGTTCAGGGTGTACCCCGCCTTTCGCCGAAGATTGCTGGGATAGACTCTAGCACCCCCGCGACCCTAGTGAGGATAAGCGGAACGGAAGATGAATGAATGAATGACATAACTAAGTCAATCATTTTGTGTGCTTTATATTTCCAAAAATGCAGTTGTGCCATCTTAATTTCATTTTAGAATGAGAATCTTTTTTGTGTTTGGCGAAGAATTTGCTACACTACTTGACTGATTGTAATTTGGTGGCTTCTGAATGAAGTGCTGCCTCCAAAAGTGGAAATACAATTGATGCTTTTACCGTCTTTACAGGCACTCACTTTTTGTTCAGGCACTGGGCTACCACTTCTGCAAGTAGTAGTAGCCACTAGCCTCGTTTCAACCCCCGAGTTCTCCCCTAGTTATCATTGTAACAGAAGCTATACTCCACATTGTCCTGCAGTATAGGGGTGGGTGGGGTGAGTAGTGGCTCATTTACACGAGACAAGACCTACCCCTCAAAACAGGTTGATTTGATTGAATTATTTTAAATTGTGATTTTAAAAAAATTATGTCTCTTTTAAAGATTACAAGACAGATTTTTTTTTTTTTTTTTTTTTTAATTGAACGACAAAGCTTATTTTCACAAATCCGCTGGATCTGTTGGGGTACACATAAGACATTGATTGGTAACATACCTAAATGCATAAGAAATAGACAAGCTTAAACAAGAGTGTCATCCTTTCTAGCACCAACCACAACAAATTGGTTTTCAAAGCTGACCAAGGTGGCACTTTGACTGCATAATCCATTATGGTACTGAAGCATGAAGAGCTTTTTTTTTTTTTTTTTATAAATATGTCCCTGCGGGGGACACAAGCGATATCGTAAATGTGTGACTGCTGATGGCTTTTATTTGCAGGATGGATGCTCGGGCGGTCTCCCATTATGTAACGGAGCTTTATTGAAAAGCGCACCCCTACCTGTGCGACACTCCCGACGTGGAAAGAACAGCTAGTTTGCATTGAGCAATTCCCAGTCAATTTTCCCGACTCCCTCAAGCGGAAAATGAGCAAAGTGCAGATAAGATACAAGTGCACCGTTGGGGTACGTCATATATATCGGCTTTTCGGTGGCAAACAGTGAACGTCCTGTAGACCAGCTCGGCTGGACATGCTTGAATCACATTGCATAAATATTCTCGCATGATCTCCACAGTAATGCTCCAGCAATCATTTACAGTAATTATTCTCTTTTATTTTTACTTTGTAGTTGTCACTGCCCTGAGCGCATCAGTGAGTGAATCGACAAAACAAGGTCAGACAAAAAAGTCCAGTGACAAATAGTGATGAATGCCCTGTACTTACATCTTGAATGTAATATTATTCAAAGTCAGTAGTGTTCTCATTTGACAACAAAAACTCAAGTTTTGAAGACTTTTAGTGACTTTTTTTTTTTTTTTTTACAGAATACTGTATTTGGTATAAACATCAGTTGTGAATTGTAAATTACACATACTTATAACTGGGAGAAATTTAAGGATTTCTTTCCCCCTCTTCTGACCAAAGTCAGCAAAAGGCTGGAGAAGATTATCCTGAGGGATTATCCTCTGTTGTGGGGTGTGTTAAAAGTGTTTTTTCTTTCCTGGAAAATGGTCGGGAGCCAACAATTATTAATGATCTGTTCAATAGTTACAATCACAAATCTTAGTGTGATTAGCACCGAAGTCGGACAATCTATGGCCTCGGATAACGTATCTCCCAAGTCATTCACTGCAGTCAAAATGACAAGAAAAGCTTGCTTAGCTTCTTCTGCTTCTTCTTCTACTACTACTACTCTTTCTTCTATGGCACCATGTTGCCTCTCACAGGTCAGTCTTGGTACTATGACAGTACTGTACTATAAAGGGCTACACAGATCCCGATTTTTAACACAACCGATTTTTATTATTTGAGGGACCCCACATGGCGAGGGAAAAATTATGTTACCTAAGAGCCTTTTGTTTTTCTTTAAATAGAATCTTGAGTTAAGAGGATAGCTATATAATCATGAAACACTGTACAAATGCTAAAATTAACATAAATGCAACAGCAAACGTCAACGATTTGGGATAAAGTTGTTTCTAGTCGACCATGCTGCTGACAACATCTCAGATAATAAGAACTGATGCTCATCAGCGGCAAAGAGCTTTTGCGGTGGATCTGATTGATCCACGTCGAACCAGCACGATCGATGTGACGGACACGCAGGAGGTTGTTATTTGACCAAGCTAATCAGCATCTGCCATCTATTTTAAAAGCTAACAAGGATTCACAACCTTTTCAGTATTGCAAATCGAGACTAGATTCTTGTGTTTTTAACACATGGCGCTTTATATTAAGTACAGCCACACAATCTAATCATAAGATTGAGGCGCAGAGTAAACTCTGTCCACAAGATGTCCTCACTCTTTCAGAATGCACTTATGAGTCTGCCATAACTTTAGCTTCTTTCAACAGCATGCCACGACCAGCTCATTTTATACTTGCCAGCCCGTATTAGCTGCAGACAGCACCTACTTAAACCATGCAGGTGGAGGCTGCGATGAAGCTGCTGATGATAAAGAATTCAAACATTTTGCAGTCTTTCTGTTCTTGTTCCATTCCTGGGCTCAAAGCCAAAGGGCCGCTGCGCAACAGTGCAACCGGGCTCTTGTCTTTCAAATTGTATACCTCAACACAGCGGCCATCTGGCTTCTCTCAGAGGCACACAGTGACAGTGATCCAAAATAAAACAGGTCAGGCACTCGGTGAGGAATATTTTATTGTTATTTTTTTTAAAAGGCATCAGCTCAGTCTTCATTTTCGTTTTAAAACGGCAACAGATGACATGCATATTAACAAAGAAATTAACCAATTTGATTTTTTTTTTTCTACTACAAAATCAAAGGTGTGGTCACAGCTTTGATTTCGGGGTGGAAGACCAAGCCCTGAATTAATGTTCTTCTGGATGAATGGACACAAATTCACCATTTTTTTGGTATAATTCTATTGGGTTACCATTAGTGGTACGGTACACTAAAGGGTGGAGCCAGACACTGCAGATGACTGGTCAAAACAGAACCCTATGATGTTTTGCCACTCAAATACAGCAGCAACATTTCACCAGGATCACGTTAGGGTTTACGAATCCAAACAGTGTCAAAGTGAACTGAATTATACCAGTTGGTGGTTTCACAGCTCCTGAAGTAGTAATGTTTAGGTGTCCTAATACTTGTGTCCAACCGTGCTGATGTTTTCTCACTATGGAGGCGCACTCCGGCTTGGAAAGCTCTGATCTACGGCGCTGCAGCAGGAATTGCCCTCATTGGATAAACCGCTCCCTGATATATAGCAGCCTCTGTTGTTTTTCTATTGTTTCCGTAACCCTGTGCCAATTTTCCTTGTTCCCCTCAAGGTCAGCTCTGCATGCTGCTATACCAAGTAGGGGATCAACTCTCCCGTCTTAATACCCCCCAAGCTCCCACGTTAGTAGACGGACTTGACCGTCCGTAGTAGACGGACTTGACCGTCAAGTCTACTACGGACTTGTACGTCAATCATTTCTGCGGCAATCGTACAGGTGTAGTATGCTAAAATAAGGTACTTGAACATCATACAGCTATAACATAGACGGATAGTTTGTGTATCAATACTGTAATGTAAGCAAAAACGATACATCAGTATATGGATATTTTAGTGAACCTCAGTTCATCGAGACCCACCCGCAATAAGTGAAAATCTGCGGCAGACTATAAATGTTTTAAAATCCACTTTTTAAACATAAACCTATTTCAACCAAAATTGAAAGCATAAAATGTACAGAAACTACTGTACTTGTTTTAGTAGCTGTTAAATATGCGCCTTTAAAGAGGTGGGGCCTGGTGGTGTGGCATGCAAGTGGCTGGCTGCAAGCTGTGGCCGATCGTTTTCAGAGGTTAAAGTGGGCATAGGTAGTCCATATAAAATTTGGTGACAATTGGTCACGGTTTGGTGACCCTAAGCGTATACTTAACGTCCATAAAATCCAAAATGTTGGGGCAACCATTCTGATCTTTTCTGAGGTTGAACTGGGCATAGGTAGGGATGTCCAAATACATTTTGGTGATGATCGAGTGCTGTCTTGTGCCAGAAAGCTAACTACGAACCGGCTAGTCTCCAGGAGACGTCACGGACACATCTCTGGAACCAGCGGAGACTCGAGTCACCATCAGGTCGCCAACTAGTCTCCAGGCCAGTGAGATATGGGTCTATGTATACTGTAAAATTCTATTTGAAATGATCGCTATAAACCACAGATGTCCTCAATATAGCAGAGCTTCCCGCTGTAGACGAGGAGATACATCCTTCCTTCATCCTTTTTCAACACCGCTTATCCTGGTTTGGGTCGCGGGACGCTGGAGCCTATCCCAGCTGACTTCGGGCGAAAGGTGGACTACACCCTGAACTGGTCGCCAGTCAGTCGCAGGGCACATATAGACACGGACAACCATTCGCACTCACATTCACACCGTCACTGAGTGGGAACTGAACCCACGCTGCCTGCACCAAAGTCAGGCGAGTGTACCACTACACCATCAGTGACCGAGGAGATACATTCTACAAAAAAATAATCTGCAATGTAGTGGTGTTGTGGTGGGTAAGCCACAATATAGCGCGGAGACAAAATTTAACATTCTCTCTGCAGTCACACGCGGTTGTCCCCTGGACAGATCAAAGACGAGCGTGCCATTTTATTTCTAATGGGGCATTTGTTCATACTCTACAATGAAATGTCATGTGGATGAAAAGTGACACCACCAAAAAAAGAATGCCATTGAACACCACCACAAAGGAGCAGGAAGCACACTCCAAAAGGCGATTTTATTTCTCTCTCTCCTACGCTTTTGCATCCTGAAGTGCACAGGAGAAAGAACACAAAACCCTACATGAGCCAAGCACTGCATCGCTTATAATTATTCTCAATGGTTTATTTGCTTTAAAGATTTTAGAAACTGTTAATATTTGAAGCCCTGTGTTCTTAGTACACTTTTAGTGTGTGGTGTTCTCCTGATCAGTGACAGAGTGCACCACACACATCGCAATATCTCCACCGACAATGGACGAGTGTCTTGCCCCAAACCAGAAGTCTGTTGACGTACCAAGATTGACCTGACTTCCAGTACGTCCAGGATTTCCAGACTGTCGGAACATACAGAGGAAAAGAAAGAGTAGTTGTAGTAGTAGTCGTATAAGAAATATAAATATAAAATATATAACAAACTAGGCTAGCTATTAGCTTATCTGGTAGCTACATTGCAGTTCCAAACTCTCCTCTATATTTGAAGTGGTGAATCCTTCCTCATTGACTATCGTTGTAGTCGGCCCAACTTGGTTTTGACTACACAGATAAGTGTTTGTCCCCGGGAATACTGAACAGGTTAAACATTTACAATCGATCGGGGATGAAGAATCACTCTTAACACAACCAACACGACAGAGTAATTAATTGCACAGGATGATCTTTCAGAAACATCACAGAATCAGTCTTTGTTGACTATGATCGCAAGGAAGGGAAACTGCTCAATTTTGGCCCAATTGTCAGTATGTGCATACTCCGCTTTATTACCTTTTTATTTTTACGTCAAGTATCTTTAATTGCCTTTGACTGTTAGTTAGACTGAGTACTATGTAAACAAAATGCCTTTCATCTGTCGATTACAGGAACAGATGCTTTTTAATCAGTAAATACTGTCAATCTAATATGTTGCGGCACAGGAAAACAACTTAAGCATGATTGTGGTACAGCTTTTTGCTATTATGACAGGAAGCATTGTATAGCCGGATATCTGTCAGCACAAAGGGGGTGCTTAAAATGCTCCAAACTAGATGGAGAGTGCAATGTGTGTGTATAAGAGGGTATATATGTGTGCCTTGTAAATAAGACGAACAAAAAAATAAAATAAAAGTCATGCGAATGACGCATTTATCAGGAAGCTTTCCAAGAGCTGTCGCTTCCGACGCTGTCACGGCTCGCCTTTGTAGCGCCCACTGGTGTGTGTCGCTGTGCTCCTTTTGTGCAACGTTCACAATGCCGGCGATAACATTGAAATGTGCTCGGCGTGTTCACAAAGCAGCCCCCAAATTGCTTTGTAACTTCTTGAACACCTTAATGCATGTTACCCTGGCAAAGACCTGCGTGATGTTGTTTTTTTTTTCTTCTGTGCCCCAAATAGATTGATAGATACATTGTGTCACTGTGTGTAGAAAAATAAGATGCAATCAAGTTTGAAAAAAAGTGTCAAACGTACAAGACAATCTGTACTTACTTTGGTGTTCATGCTTTAACCAAATAAAAACGAAGCAGCATAACAAACACCTTTTGCATGACACACTAAAAAACATTTTATACAGGGTATTGTCCCCCCAAAAAAATTACATACCCTGTAACTGGCCATCACAGTATTTTGTTTTGATTTAGATGTTATATAGACAAGTCAAATATGATTTAAATGAATGAAAATAAAATATTTAAGTTCATTTATAGGCGTAACAGAAAACAGTGAGTAAGTACACACCCTGTACGACAGTGCCTTGACTTATGAGTTTAATCCATTCCGTGACTATACTTCAAAATATTCCCCATTAAAATGAATGGAAATTCCATTAATCCAATCCAATTCCAAGCTCCCCCCCCCAACAGAAAAACCCTAAAATTAATTAATTAATTCATTCATTCATTGTGGCTCCTTCTGGTGTGCTTTACTTTGCGACCGGGGGGCAGTATAATACAGTTATGCAGACATAAAGAACAGTTTCACAACTACTATAAGTGACTCAGTAAATTGCAGTAATATTAGCCTTTTTTTCAGAGGATAAAAAATATATGCCTGTGAATATTGTTATATTGTCTGTCTATATACACTGCTGTACCGTTTGTTTAAATATCCATTGTTTAAAACGTTACAACAGAAATCCCGATGAACTGACGTTCACTAAATTCCTCTAGCCGCACTTTTAACTTGGTTTGCATTATATTTAACTCAAACAACAAACAAACTAACCAAGCAATAGCAATTAAAAACAATACCTTGCACTTTTGAACTTAGTAGAAATAATCAAAACCTGGATGACAGTGGCAATCAAAAAGACAACTCAAGATCACTTTAAAAAAAAAAATTCATTCATGCTAACTTTTGATACGTATTCCCATGCGAGTCTATTTTGATAGCTGATAAAAAAAGTAGCTTCAATACTCTGTTCTGAATGACTTTTACCCCAATTACCCCAAACTCAAGTGTATAACTTGCACATCATATTACTTAGTAAGCCACTCAGGAGGCTAATGTCCTCTTAATTGCTTTCCCGTGTGAGTGATGCTGTAAAGCTCCGTGTCTCGCTGAGTGTTGCTGCAAAAAGCCTTTTCAAAACATAAAAACATAATGACTATTTGTGTGTGTGTGTGTGTGTGTGTGTGTGTGTAGTGTTATTGGTTCAGTGTGCTCAGTAATGTGAAAGCTTTCCTGTCACTGCAGCCTCTTTAACAGAATGGATGTTTCCTTACTTATAGCTAATTGAGTTTGGTAACATTCAGCGCATGACCCTTATAAGAACCTGGCTGTCTCTCAGTATATCAAGACACGATTTATTCCACTTTTATTTGTACCGCGCGCACCTTGGCGTGGGTAAAAGGTAATTGCCACAGACTTTTTGCCCCACAAGCGTGTCTTTCGGTCGGCCAGCCGCGCAATCACACTCAGTCACGTCGAAGTTGCGGAGGCGGTGCGGCGTTTATTGCTTTCCCGCTCACACGGCACAGTGTTGTTTTGCTAACCAACTCCAGTTAAGATCATGCATTATGGGCGTAAAATGAAAAGCTGCATGCGGCACACTTTAGAGGCTCAGGCACAGTAATGAACGCCAGCACGTTGAAGGACAACGTGTGCCACGATGCCTTACAGCTGATTATACTGTATAGAGGCTATCTTTATCTGAGATAATCAATTTTAATCCAACTGAAAATGCTATATGGACTTTTTTTTCCCCCACTCAAACACTGAGCCTGCAAATACACCGAACCTCACATAGCAAATGAGTGTTAATGAAAGATTCACTGACAGCTACTTTACACAAGAAACTCAGTGAGAATGTGGGGAAAAAATGGTTTGTGGACATTGACAATGATTGATTTTCTTTGTGGAGGCAGGGTTTCAGTACATATGATTTAAATTAGGGCAGGCCAGATGCAGTATTGAATGTTGACCGGCTGGGTCAGAACCTGACTTTTCATTTTTAGAATTGGTTGCAGTAGTTTAAGCAACTACCAACTAACTCAAATTTGTATGTACTATAGGTCGGAACATGACTATCACGAAGGCATCTGCCTGTGCCGCTGTACAACTCAAACTGCTCTTTGTGACGTGAGTAAAAAAGTAAATCCACAAATGAGGTGGATGAAATGCTTCAAAGCTACCCAAAGAAAAGCTCTGAATATATTGCGTCCATTTCCAATATCCTATATTGTGAAGCGGGATTTTCAACAAAGGCAGCGACCAAAGCAAAATTACGTAGTAGATTAGACATAAAGATAAAAGTTGTTTATGGACACTCCAGTTGAAGTTTACTGTAAACCTAAACTCACATCAAATAATTGCACCTACTGAATATTCCATCACAGATTTGTACACCAAAATCGCTCGTTCAAACCTTCATCCATCCATCCATTTTCTACCGCTTATCCGAGGTCAGGTCGCGGGGGCAGTAGCTTTAGCAGGGACGCCAAGACTTCCCTCTCCCCAGCCACTTCATCCAGCTCTTCTGGGGGGATCCCGAGGCGTTCCCAGGCCAGCCGAAGGATGTAGTCTCTTGAGCGTTTCCTGCACCGGCTCTACTCTGAGATCCTCTCGGATGACCGAGCTTCTCACCCTCTCTCTAAGGGAGAGCCTGGACACCCTGTGGAGGAAACTAATTTCGGCCGCTTGTATCCGGGATCTTGTTCTTTCTGTCCCACAGCTCGTGACCATAGGTGAGGGTAGGAACGTAGATCAACCGCTAAATCGAGAGTGTCGCCTTTCGGCTTAGCTCCTTCTTTATCACAAGAGATCGATACAAAGTCCGCATCACTGCAGACACTGCATTGATCCCCCTGTCGATCTCCCGTTCCATTCTTCCCTCACTTGTGAACAAGACCCCAAGATACTTGAACTCCTCCAATTGGGGCAGAATCTCATCCCCGACCTGGAGAGGGCACGCTCCCTTTTCCAACTGAGGACCATGGTCTCAGATTTTGAGGTGCTGATTCTCATCCCAGCCGCGAACTGCTCCAGTGAGAGTTGGAGGTCACGGCTTGATGAAGCCAACAGAACCACATCATCTGCAAAAAGCAGAGATGCAATACTGAGGCCACCAAACCGGACCCCCTCTATGCCTTGGCTGCACCTAGAAATTCTGTCCATAAAGGTTATGAACAGAATCGGTGACAATGGGCAGCCTTGGCGGAGTCCAACCCTCACCGGAAACAAGTCCGACTTACTGCCGGATATGCGGACCAAACTCCGGTCGTACACGGACCGAACAGCCCGTATCAGGGGGTTCGGTACCCATACTCCCGAAGCACTCCCCACCCCACCCCAAGGGACACGGTCGAAGGCCTTCTTCAAGTCCACAAAACACATGTAGACTGGTTGGGTGAACACCCATGCACCCTCGAGAACCCTGCCAAGGGTGTAGAGCTGGTCCACTGTTCCACGGCCAGGACGAAAACCGCACTGCTCCTCCGCCGAGCCGGGGAGCAATAAGTATACCCACACCTGCTGGGGGCCGCAACTCCTGAGTGGAAGAGTGTCCAACCCCTCTCGAGAGGACTGGTACCAGAGCCCAAGCTGTGCTTGGAGGCAAGTCTGACTATATCTAGTCGGAACTTCTCGACCTCACACACCAGCTCGGGCTACTTCCCTGCCAGAGAGGTGACATCGCACGTCCATGGAGGCAGGGGGATCGGATCGCCTTCGGCCACCGCCCAGCTCGCACTGCACCCGACCCCTGTGGCCCTCCCATAGGTGGTGAGCCCATGGGAAGGGGGACCTACGTTACCCTTTCGGGCTGTGCCCGGCCGGGCCCCATGGGTGCAGGCTCGCCCACCAGGCGGTCGCCTTCGAGCCCCACCTACAGGCCTGGCTCCAGAGGGGGCCCTGGTGACCCGCGTCCGGGCAAGGGAAAGCTGAGTCCATTTTTTGTCGTCGTCATAATGGGTCTTTGAGCTGTGCTTTGTCTGGTCTCTCACCTAGGACCTGTTTGCCATGGGTGACCCTGCCAGGGGCATAAAGCCCCAGACAACTTAGCTCCTAGGATCATTGTGACACACAAACCCCTCCGCCGCGATAATGTGACGGCTCAAGGAGGGGTAGTTTAAACCAAACACACAATATATGAAAATCATCATTGAAGAGCTAACGAAAAATTAGCATTGAACTCGTGGCACTTATATCTCCTAAAATAAATATTGGTACACAAATGCTGCATAAACACATAAACAGGTAATATAACAATACTCCCAGTACAGTATTCTTTAAACTCTGCAAAAAATGAGTTATATTAATAAAATTCGATTGTGACTTCTTCTACTTTCTTTGTTACTGCAAGTGTGTATCTCACTGCATGCACCACACTGCCCCTCAGAGGTACACTTCGGGTCTCGTTGTCCCATTACTCCGAGAAGGGATTGGCTCATGAAAGAGAAACAAACGTAGGGCTCCCACTAATAACAACAACATTCAGCGTAATAGTGAGTTACATTTGTTTCTATGCCCCTCTGTCAAAATATTGCTTTATGTGTAACCGTGGCACAAGAAAGGTTAGGGAGCACTACCCTACAGGCCAATGTATGGAATTCATCCATCATCATCCATTTTGTTCGGCTTATCCTGTTCAGGCTCACAGGTAAGATGGAGCCTCTTCAGTAAGGCTCTATCGTGGACTGTTTGCCAGTCAATCATCGACAACTTAATGTGAACAAGAAAAGACACTACAATCTATAATATAAGATATGTCATGTCTGAAATTCAAACTCACAGGGGGAAAATGTTCCAACAAGTAGACATCATGAGACGTGATGGGACAGATGAGGAAGCCTTTGTTGCTTCCTTTACAGAGTCTTTGCATGGCTAAAACCAATTAGGCCGATGAAGTGAGCAGGTCTGGGATTTGTTTTTGGTACTGGACCGATCAACCCTATGCAAGAACATGTCGTTCTTGCCTCTGAAGGATTGAATCTGGAGACAGAGATGGAGGCTCAATTTGTTTCATATAATCCCAGTCCCTTTCTCATTTAAAGATCAAACTGGCTTGATGCATGAGTACGTATACATGGAAGTTCTTCTTCTATGAGAGGTATGCAGAATAAGATCAGAGCCGCACAAGGGAATTGCTAGTGTTGCAACAGTACAGGGTAAAGCCACACACAGATGATTGTTTAAAATAAAAAAAAAAATAACAACCACAATAAAAATATGTAGAATAAAACTGTCATTTACAATGACGTTTTTATTTGCTTTTATTTTATATAGATAAAGTGACGGCTTTTTATACTGGAGTGTCAGATTAAAAAACGGGCTCTGAGTCAATGTATATGTCTATTGGTTGGACAAGTGCCTCTTGATGAGATCTACCAAGCATGAACTGTAGGTATGAGGTTAGTACACTGAACATGCTCAGAAGTGCTTAAGCGATTTTAGAGTACCAAAAATGGGTTGGTAACACAGACTCCCCAAACAAACAGAAGAGATGTTTCATAAGACAAGCTTTCCCATTCCCAAGGCTTGATACAGACTCACTGGGAAGGAAATGCCTGGCCAGAGCTGACCTATGAAGTGTTAAAAATGACGGCGATTAACAATATCTGTTGTTGGACGGTCACAACATCTAGTATTCAGTGCCGGATAAATCAGCCAATAGAGGAAGTCGGTATGGCAGAAAGCATCTTATCTCTTAGAGTGCAGACATGATTGGATATCCTCTTAGGTCACACATGCCATAGGGCCTGGCCATAAATGAATCTGGCCTCGGCAAATGACAAAGGGGTGGGGAAAGCATTGTAAGGCCATGGCATGAAGCCTTCCCGAGTTAATAAGAGGTGACCCACCGACACCTTTTGCGCCACACTGTCCAGGTTTCATCTGGGCACTGAAAGAACTCCCAACTTTGACTTTATTGGGTAAACGAAAAAAACAGATAAGGCCGAGTTGGCGCCAGCGAGGTTTATTGGTGTCAGACTGGATGTAAACCGACAGATCAGTTTCGGAGCGTCTGTGAACCATATGCAGTGTATTCTTTTCACGACATATTCAAAGAGTCTCCCCCATGAACTGCATTGACGTGTCCCGCTGAGCTTATCTGGCCCTGTTTGAGAGCTCCTGCCAGTCGAGGTAAGAGCCTTCCTACTTTTAACACTAGCCAGGCTCTGCTTTCAAAATTCCTGATCGTGTACGTGGTCTACTGGTTTCGGCATTCGTAAAACGCTTGTTGCTTTGTCAGGCTTGTGGTGACGCATACAAGTATTGTATGAAGCTCTAATTTGCCAGTGCAAATATTTAATACTCATCTATTTTCAGTGAGACAAAACCACTCCATTAGCAGTCATTGGACGCAAGCAGCCCAAAGCTCGACTGCAGGGCGAATGAATGAAATTGCTAGAAGCATCATAAGCTGCATGTTCATCTGATGATTTTCCAGTGGCTTCGGTGGGAATTCTTACCAACTTTGTGGCTGTACAAAACTCATCAATGAATAATATCCGCGTCTATGGGGGATTTGTTGTAGTTGGGATGTTGTTTCAAGGCTACTTATAATGCTGTACCAATCCAACAGCTCCTACCTCAACATTGAACTTCAATTAAGTTGGCAGTGTCTGGAAAGGAAATAGCATGTAGTGTATACATTTGGCAGTAATGCGCACTCCCACTGAGTCTCTGCAGAGCCCCCCACCAGCTGCCTCATGCTGGTATTTGTGTTTTTAAGAGGCATAAAAGCCACCCACTGTTCTTTTTGGACCTTTAAAGTTACAGGGGCATTAACGTCTCTCCCCGTCTCAGTTCATTTATTGACTGTAATTTTCACCAATTTGATTTAGGACTCAGCAATCAATCGTTTTATATAAAATACAACTTTTTTTCCCCCATTATTTCAGTGCTTTTGCCGCTTTATCTGGAGCCTTGTCCATGTTTACAATGTCGTCCATTTATCATCTTCAGTCAGCCGCTGAATTTTTCATCCTTTAAACGCCAGCACAGATCATCCCCCCCTGCATATTGTCCTGTATTGGAGTCAGCGCAGTGGATGTGTGGCGACTATTTCCAGGCGGCGAATATTTTTCAAGTTGCCTTCTTGCAATTGTACTGACCTTTGTTTTGCAAAGCGGAAGAGATGACGGGCTATAAGGGGAATCCAGAATTTTCATTCTATTCCGCAAAGCCAGTTATAAGTATAAGAACACATGACAGTTTCTCCTCCAATGCTTCACTAGCTCAATGCAGAAGGCACATTTACAGCTGCATAGCAGCAGCAAAAATCCCAGCTCAATAACAAAAGTTCTTTAACACATTAAATATTTACTCCTCACGGCGCAGAACTGGCCTTTGCAATATGTTTAGAAGACCGGTCTTTTATAAGAGTATTCGTCAACCAAATCAAGTACAAACAGGCAAAAAAAACAAAAAAAAACAAACAAAAAAAGAATTTCACGTAGCTGTGGACTACGGAGCAGTGTGAATTTGTCGTGTTCCTGCTCTGATCGATGCTCTCTTCTAGTGGTATCCCCAGTGTAAACAACACAGTAAGTTGTTTGACTCTGCACATGGACTCTTATTCATCACGACTTAAGCGACTGCATGAAATCGGCGGGTGGGAGCGCATGCAGAGTCAAGCTAGTTCCTAAATAGCGTCCTCATTCTTGCACCCTGTTGTCCAGTTAGCAAAAATGTTTAGAGTGCGCTTGACTCAAAGTGTTCAGAGGCACACTTTGGCCATGGTGTCTACCTTGCTCATGTTCATTTGAAACTGTAAATAGAGCAAGAGACTCACCTTCACCAAAGTTTTGTCCTTGTCATTTTGGATGGAACTTTTAAGGTGGAATTGGAATGTGACATAATTTCCTCACTGAAGTTTGGGTAAAATTACTGATATTTACAGATCCGAAACACTACTTGGCAAGTCTAGTTGGCAGGTCTAATTCGGGGACGAGGTGATGAAGTGCTACCTCCCTCAATATAAATACAATTAGATGCTTTTATTGACTTGATCGTTTGCCCTCGAAGGAACACCCCCTCAAGGCGGTCTAACTTCAGTGAGCCTAGAAAACAGGGTTAAAAGTGTTGATTATTTTTCCCGTGACATGCTTTCTTTAAAATACCCCAATATTTTGATGAATAGCACATGACCGACATGCTATTAGGACACCTGGGAACTTTTTTCAAATTGGGGGGGAAGAAAAAAAAAAAAATACCCAATTAATGTCTAGTTCATTTGTTATGACTCCAAACAAGAATTTGAGCATTTGTGTACATTTTAATGGGAATGTACTGATCAAAATGAGTTACCTAAAAGATACATAACACATCAAATATATCAGTTTAAGGACGGTGACACAGTTCTATTGTGCTGACAATCAGTGAAAAATAGCATTTAAGGAATAAGAAATACTAATTAAAACATGTTTTGTTCTTTCCTGCAGAGGTTTCTCCAATTTGCACCACATTGATACAGACAGAAGCTAACCCTTGCTAGTCAAAATGGCGCCGGCAGTTGGAGGTCCAGTTGGCTACACACCCCCGGAGGGCGGCTGGGGCTGGATGGTGGTGATAGGGGCCTTCATCTCTATTGGCTTCTCTTATGCGTTCCCCAAGTCCATCACAGTCTTCTTCAAGGAGATTGAAATGATCTTCAACGTGACCAGCAGCCAGGTCTCCTGGATCTCCTCCATCATGTTAGCGGTCACGTACGGCGGAGGTAACTATATGACACAAATATTTTGTAGTCGGTCAACACTGCTTCATTGTTGTATGCAGTATACCATACATTCACACCATGCGAGCAAGGAACAGTGCTAAGGAAGCAGTTCTGATGGACTGAACCACTGCCGCCTCATCAATCAAATTGAATTTGCTGAAACTTATTAAAAGACTTTACAGAAACATCTTTGAAGATTCAAAATTGTCGTTGAGGGGTAGAAAAACATGACCGTTGGGTGAATTCATTAAATGGATGGATGGATCTGTACACATCCTGATTGTTTCTTTAGATGTGAGGCCACTTTAATGAGATGAATGAAAACATGCAGGCAGGTGACGATCGGGCTTTTGTTTGCGCGGCATGATATTCTTCACAGGGAGAAGAAACATGAGGGTCATCCCTCACGGCTATCTGCTGCGGAATGAAAAAGAGTTGCACTCCTTCATTCCAATGCGATATAAACTGCTAAAAAGGAAGATATGGACCACTTTTTGCAATCTCGGGGAAAAGTTTCTTGAACATATTTCCTTCGTGTGGAAAACTGATATGCTGCTGAAAAAATTAGTCCACAAACACTACTTCATGTTTTTAAGTGAAGTATATGAGAAAAAAATGGAAACAAATTATGGTTAGGCGAATGTTTACCACAGCGTCATGCATTATGTAAGAGAGTACTGCTTTTTAAGTCAACAATAGCTCATTTCATGTCAAACCCAAGAGAAACTACACATCCCTCTTAATCCCTCATTATATCAGCAAGCAGGATGTTAAACATCAATGAATCAAAGCTGGTTATCGTACAGTGACACATTCCACCGAGAGGCCGACTGACACCTTCAATTAATGCAAATGTGCCGATGTAAATATACGCAGCTGATGCCAAGTGGCACATTGGAAATTGAAAGTTTGCAGGAAGTGTGTTTGCCAGCACTGCTAGGTTGATGCTTTGCACGCTAAGCATTCGCTACACGTCGGCAAGACGAGTTCATTAAGCGACTGTTGCGCATCCCTGTACTCCCTCCATTTTTGATCCATTACCTTCATAATATTCCGCACCGGTTCATCTCTAACCTTTTTTTCCCGGGCAGCTCTCCCTGTGGGCCTGCCAGGAAAGAACTCATTGATAGCGCGGAGACGGCCTGCATTACAATTTAGAGACCCTTTGTCTCGCGCGGCGTTGGCAAATGAGTTTGGACAACCTCTAAACAAAAACTGTCAGTTTCTATTTAGATGGACTGGGCAGTGTGCGGATTTGGCAAGGAGGCGATCTTCCTCGAAGGCTCTTATAGACACTCTAGCCTGTTAAAAGTCGTATATGGACATCCGAATTGCATGGAAGGCTGGATCAAATGCTCTCGCGGTCCGTATATTGACCCGCAGAAGGTAGGTTCCCTCCTACTGTTTTACAGATTCTGCACATGGTTCCAGTAACCAAAGGGTTGTGGTTGAGTTACACCTTTAATCACGACCGAGTTAGAAGAGCCTTGCAGTCAAGATTAGCACTGATATTGTAGTGCTACACCCGTTGCCCACAACCTCCATCCACACACTCTCGCACAATAAAACACCCACTCGTAAACTTCCAGTCATCTTTCAAATGCGTTTAGAGTCAATTTAAGGAGATTCCACTAACAAATTACTTCTGTCCATTTTTATGCATCTCCAAGCCAACTAAATTATTATTTCATTACAGCTCTCACGGTTTTTCTGACAGATCCTATTATTAATGGAATGAAAATCTACTGCAGTGCACCACTGACAAAAATGATGCACAAGTTGTTGTGAGTTTGTTGGGCCTCAGAATGTGGTGCTGTGGCTCTCTTGTGGGCGAATGTAGAATTGCAGTCACATGCAAACAAACCCAATACAGTGATCGCGTGTGTGTGATTGTTTATTTTTCACAGGTCCTATCAGCAGCATCCTGGTGAATAAATATGGGAGTCGCCCTGTTATGATGCTGGGAGGATGTCTTTCTGGATTGGGCCTCGTCGCTGCCTCTTTCTGCAACTCTGTCCAAGCACTGTACTTTTGCATTGGCGTAGTGGGAGGTACTGTACTTGAGTTCTATTTATTATTTTTTATCTTTTTTAATCACAAATCATGCAGACTTCTGCCATCTACTGTTCTGACCGTATTCTTTCACAATATGAAACACTTCCCATGTCTTCATAACATGTCTGTGACATGACAAAAAAAAAAAGCCAACCTTAAACACACCTTTGTTGTCTTGCTGAAACTAACCCATTTTGAGGGGGCGGCCCTGTTGCATGCAAGTATACCCAGTCCCATATACTGTTGGGGCAATGGCAAACTTTCGATACCATGATGACAGGTCGGGGGCTAGGATATTACGATGAACTAAGTGCAGGCTTGTACATGTGGAAGCAGATCCCGGTGTGTGGAAAAAATAGCGAGCACACCTAAAGCCAATAAAAGCATTTTCACCGGAGGAGGCCGGACGTCACTAACTATACTTCCCACACACATTCATAAAATGGCGGATCTTTGGCCAACTTAGCGTCCAAGTCATGGGCAGAGAAAACACTGAACAGTTATTGTGTCAATTAGCCATATTAGGACAACATAATTTCCAAATGGCTCGCCCATAGACGCATTTTCTGAAATAGACTGCAAAAGATTTACTTGGTTAAATTTTACATTTAATGGTTGGGCAAGCCCTCCAGAGATCCAACTCTTTGTATAGATCATTAAAAAGTAAATACATTTTCCATAAAACTGTATTTCCATTTAAAGTTACAATATTTGTGACTGTGTTTTAGGATTGGGATTGTCCTTCAACCTTAACCCTGCCCTCACTATGATTGGGAAGTATTTCTACAAGAGGCGGCCCATTGCCAATGGCCTTGCCATGGCTGGTAGTCCTGTCTTCCTGTCCACGTTGGCACCTCTCAACACGTGGTTCTACGACCGCTTTGGCTGGAGAGGAAGCTTTCTCATCCTGGGCGGCCTGCTGCTCAACTGCTGCGTTGCCGGTTCCCTCATGCGACCCATCGGACCGAAACCCAAACCGGTGGAGAAGAGTACGGAGCAGAGGTCCTGTTCGCAGATCATAAACAGCTTCCTTGACCTGTCTTTGTTCAAGCACCGTGGCTTCTTACTTTACATTTCAGGCAATATTATCATGTTCTTTGGCCTTTTCGCACCATTAGTGTTCCTGAGTAATTTTGCAAAGAGCAAAGACATTCCGAAAGAGAAAGCAGCTTTCCTGCTATCTGTCCTTGCGTTTGTTGACATGGTTGCCCGGCCCTCGATGGGTATTCTGGCCAACACCAAATGGGTTCGGCCCAGAATCCAGTACTTCTTTGCCGCCTCTGTGCTATACAATGGCGTGTGTCACGTCTTCGCCCCAAAGTCAGTCGACTACAAAGGCTTTGTGATTTATTCCATGTTCTTTGGCTTTGCTTTCGGCTGGTTGAGCTCCGTATTGTTCGAGACCCTGATGGACCTGGTGGGAGCCCAACGATTCTCTAGCGCCGTTGGCCTGGTCACTATCATTGAATGTGGCCCCGTGTTGCTGGGGCCCCCCTTGCTAGGTAACAGATTCAATCGCAAACATTTGAGCAATACAGTGGAACCTCCAATGTCGAATACTAGCTGTTCTGTTGTTCTTATTTCACAACAATTTCCCCATAGGAAATAGTGTAAAGTGTGTTAATTTGTTTATGGCTTAAACCTTCGCCATCATTAAAGCTGTATTCATAGTACGGGCAATGTTTTACGTAAATAACACTTAAATGTCATACAAGTAAATAGAGACGCTAACCACTGGTTTTTTTTTACAACCAAATAAAGCAAATACAGTAAACTCCCATTTATTGCGGCGGATACATCAATGAAATTATATAAAATGAAATTATTTAAAAGCCAAAACAAATTGCAAGCATAACGTACATAGAAAATACCGTGCCTATTGTAGTGGCTGTGTACATGCATGTGCCTTTGAGAGCCTGGTAAGATCACATGCAGACTTTTTTGTCTTTCCAATTGAAATCACTGAGATTGAAGATCTCTGGTCAACTATTTACATGTGACGTGATCTCTTCCGATCTAGTGTTTACATGTGCAACAGCTTGATGAAAACAAGAACTCTGTCGCATACGAGCTCTGGTTGGAAGCTGCCATATTTACATGTGTAAAAGATTACGTCACCACGCATATGGAGCATTTTCACTTGGTATTGTCTTGTAATCAGAATACAGGCTCCATGTAAACAGGGCTTGTCTGTGTGTGTCCTGAGTGAGCGCTAGGGCCGACAATAGCTTCTGCGTGCTCATTGTGTTTAATTGTTTTCTCGGTGCTCAATGAATGGCTAAAAAGTGTATTATGAATATGGCTCTCCTTTCCCACAGTAAGAAAGAATACAGTAAAAACCCATAAAAACAATTGCTTAGAAAAAATTTAATATAGCGGTGACGGCAAGAGTGAACCGCGATATAACATGGGAACACTGTAAAGGTAAAACTGGTCATCCATTGCATTCATAACCCAAATATAAGCCAGAACGCCCCACAGTCCATCACTAACCTACACTAACACAGTGGTAACGTCATAATTCCAGCAAATATTTGTATGAACAATGCTTCTAGGCAATAAGTACGCTTCGCAATCTAGTTAATTGGGTGCGGCTCATAACCTCGAAAGTTTGTATGTCAGACTCATCGTGAAAACGAGAACCCACTGTATTAAAATTGTAAAAAATTGTGCTTTGTTGGCAATCCTTTTGGGGCGTCATGTTAATCCCACTCATTATTATGAATAAAATAAATTGATAAAATTAAATTTGGGCATGTAATCGACATTAAATGTTGTAAAGAGCAGCCAGACGCCGTCACAATAAGTTCCCTTTAAGTTTCTATGGTCATCATCACACTTTAGGTAGAACTTAAATTCTTTCAACTACGGCGTTGTTCAACTTTGGAGGTTCCACTCTGTACTGTGCTGTGGACGCTGAAATTAAATATCAACCTGTTACTCACCTGTTCACAGGCAAGTTTAAGGACATCTATAACGACTACAAGTACACGTACCAGGGCTGCGGGATCCTCCTCATCGTCTCCAGTTTCTTCCTCT
The DNA here is from genome assembly GCF_024500275.1 of Phycodurus eques. Lineage (NCBI taxonomy): Eukaryota > Metazoa > Chordata > Actinopteri > Syngnathiformes > Syngnathidae > Phycodurus > Phycodurus eques. The sequence goes on along the minus strand of NC_084534.1, from coordinate 25,682,094 downwards.
TCATGGGCATGGGCCTCAACTATCGGCTGCTGAGGAAAGAGAAGAAAGCAGAGGAGCGCATGGCCAGAGTGGGAGATCATAAATCCTACAGGGTCAATGCGGCCAAGGTGGTAGAGGCCAGGAACACAGATACCGTCTAAATGTTTTGGTCTCTTTTTTAGTCAATTTGTTTGTTTCAAGTCATAGAGCTAAACCTGAAAACATTCTGCCTCATTTAGGACAAATGTGTGGATAACATACAGTGTTATTATGGCCATTAATCCAAAACACATTTATATTGTACCATCACATGCAATTTACTGTTAAATATTTATACGCCACTAATGGTATATACTTATCATTTTTTAAATATGGACTGTTAGTGTCTGGTTGTGAAAAGTTTAATTCACTTTTTACATAGAATCTATAATGTCGTCATGCAGAGCATGCGGAACAGGGTTTTAATTCCTTAAGGACTGTATGTACTGTACATGCTCTGCAAAAGTGCATCATTATTGTACTTGTATCATTATGTTTATCACACAAATGTTACCCTACTATTTTTTTCTTTCTGGAAGATGTTTTGAAATGAGCGTATAGAGACCTCATTGCTTGGCTTGCCTCTTTTTGTACAGGAAAATGTACTACTGACTGACTGAGTTACTTTACACAAGTCATATATTAAGTATTCACAATTACAGAGGAACTTTGCAACTTCCCACGTGTTTATTTTTGCCTCACACAAATAAATAGAAAAACTCTACATTGTTTAGTGGATAAATATTTTTGCTTCAAAATTACTGACTGTTTGAATACTTGGAAACATTGCCATTTCCCCAGAAAGTATGCGTTCATCCCCGAGAAAGCAAGAAATTAATTGTTACATCACCCTATGATAGCCATCCCTAGATCCCATGCCCATATGCCACCTGACTGGAAGGTTGGCGAATGTTAGGATCTTCCGGTGCAAAGGCATCATAGCTTCTCTGTCTATGTGTATTTCGGAAAATAGATTTGATTGAGGAAAACAAAATTTTTACAATAATCTATTCGACTGATAGTAATGTGACAAAAAAAAAACATAATTCTGATGTCACTTGACTAAATGAATGAATGCATGACAATTATGACAATTGGATTGGTGGGAATTTTTCCATATAGTTTCAGCACAGTGAGCTGCACTTCGAAATTACATCTGAACACACTTTATTTCATTACTATATGATTGGATTATTTGTGGTGGCACGGCGATGTAGTGGTTAGCACTTTCACCTCACAAATTTGAGGTTGGGGGGTTCGAATCTGGCTCCGGCCTCCCTATGCGGAGTTTGCATGTTCTCCCCGTGCTTGCCTGGGTTTTCTCTCGCCACTTTGGCTTCTTCCCACATTCCAAAAAGATACGTGTTAGGTTAATTGAAGGCTCAACATTACCCATAGGTGTGAATGTGAATGGTTGTTTGTCTAGTTGTGCCCGATACAAGATAGGCAGGAAACCAGTCCAGGGTGTACCCCAGCTCTTGCAAAAAGTCACCTAGGACAGGTAGACTGCAGCTCATTCGCAACCAGAGTGAGGATGGATGAATGACATGTGGATTTATATACAGTACAAAATAAATCTTCCAGGGGTTGGGCAAAGAAGACTATCCTTTAATATGGGCCACCTGGCATTTACATTATCATGAGTCATACAATATTTGTTGCATTCATTTAGACTTTTTATCCCGTACCTAAAATGGATTTGTTCATTTTTAAATACATTTATTACATTGAATAATGGATTTATTTATATAAATTCAATAAGGGATTGGGCATACAAACAATTAACAGTTTAAATTAAATAATTGCCAATTAACTGTAATTAAAATAATTATAGAGAGTACTACTTTTGACTAAATTATTTGTGTTAGTTTAAAAAAAAAAATAGCTTCGCTAACAGGTGTACTCGCGAGCGCCATCTTAATCAGACGTTAATGCAACGTCGACGTTTTGTAAAATTGACTCCATACACTGGTGGTTTCGTTTAACAGCAGTAACGTTCTGACATTGTAGGTAAGAAACAAGTTGAAAAAAACCACCCTTAGTGGCATTCGCTCGATGTTTTTTGACAGATATCAGGCACCAACAGGTAGCGGCTAACGTTAGCTGCAAGCTAATCTTTTAACTCTCGCTGTCGCTTTTTACTTTTCTTTTCTTTTTTAAACAACTACTAAATGTGTCGCCGCCATTAGCGTCCGTAAAGTTGTCTTGGACGACGAATATTACTGTCAACGCTTCCGTCAAATCCAAAGGTGAGTGCTCATGACGTTCACGCCACTTTAAAAAAAAGAAAAGAAAAATCTGTATTTTAATTTTTTTAAATATATTTACCTGCTAAGTGCGACAGTTGTCCAGCCGAAGTGGTGCACTTGATTCCAAGATGGAGAAAGACCGACGGTTCAATTTAAAACTCTTGGTGCCCCCGCTGATGTATAACAGCCAGGTGTCTGCCGTTAGACCCCAAGAAAGTGTCGGGAACGGAGCTGAGCTGGTAAGTAACAGTGGTGGGAAGTAACTAAGTATTTTTCAGGTATCTCTACTTGAGTATTTAATGTTCTGACGACGTTTTACTTACTCTTACGCCCTATATATTTGTACTTTCTAAAACGTACTTTGTCAAAATACTCTTGTTACATTTTTCAATCTCCGCGGATGACGACAAAACATTAAAATAAAATAAAAAAGATACTGATAAATCTGAGCCATGGTTGAGATTTTGATGGATTGAGATCATGGGGTCTAATGAGGCAGGAAAAAAACCATTTAACATAGCAACAATACTGACGATTGTGTACAAGGGAGCATTGACGACAATGGCAAAAGAATGGGAGAACCAATCCATGGCCTTTTTAAAAAAGAACTGTTTGGCTTGGTCATGTACAAGAATGATTTGTGGTTGAATGGGACCGGGGATTGAACCCGGGTCCTCAGAACTGTGAGGCTGACGCTCTAACCAGTCGGCCACCGTGCCGCCGAGGTCACATTAATACTGAAAAAAACTGAAATGCGTTATCTTGGTGTATCCATCCATCCATTTTCTGAGCCGCTTATCCTCACTAGGGTCCGCGGGCGTGCTGGAGCCTATCCCAGCTGTCATCGGGCAGGAGGCGGGGTACACCCTGAACTGGTTGCCAGCCAATCGCAGGGCACATACAAACAGACAACCATTCGCACTCACATGCACACCTACGGGCAATTTAGAGTCATCTTGGTGTATTTTTTTTTTTTTTAAATGTCACAAACACCTGGTATATGAACAGGGGTGGTTAGACTTTTTATACCCACTGTACATGTATTTCCACTGTAACCTGAATACTGCTTTCTTTTAGGGTCCCAGTAAATATTTTGTGAAAGACCAAACGACTCTGCTTCCACTCAACAAAAGTGTTGTGACCCCAACTCAACCAACCACACACGGTAATGTCTACCAAGCGCACATCTCAAAGATAAAGACGCACTGCACCAAGTTTAAAAAGTATGAATATGTAATTTTCTGTCCTTAAAAGATTACCTCAAGATGAAAGTGGCCCCAACAGAGAAAGAGGAGGTAACATAAATAAACAGTCAACAGTCTCTGACTCTACATTGATGCAAAGGTAAATAATATAAATTGCTTCCTGCCATTGTCAATGTTCCACAGAGCAACTGTACTCCTGGACAGCTTTGTTCTAAAATGTTTGACGAGGTGGAGAAAATCAAATGCTGGAAAGTCAAAGTGGTCTGTGATGCTGCACAAAGCGAGAGGAAACTTCAGGAGAACAAAATAACAATTGAAACTCAGCGCAAGGCCATTCAGGAGTTGCAGGCGCGTGCCTTTTGAGGAAAATGTTTTCCATGTGTGACTGTGATTTCATACTGTGCTTGCGTGTGCGCGTTCTTTACAGTTTCAAAATGAAAGTCTCAGCATCAAGTTTGAGGAGCAGATGAGTGAAAACGAGGATTTGCGGAACAAGTATGTTTATTTTATTTATCTTTTATTTGCACACAGCAGTTTCCATGTATAGCTTTGCTCATGAAAAATCAATGTTTTGATTCAGACACAATGCAACCCGCAACTTGTGTAATTTGCTGAAAGAAACCTTTGAGCGGTCGGCAGACAAAATGCAATTGTGTGAGTGTGCCTTCGTCACACGTCTCACAGCCTCAACGATGTGACGAAAATTGACGCAACGTTCTATGTTTTATAGTTGAATCCGAGCGAGAGGAGACACATCACCTTCTAATGGAAAACAGTGACACTGTTCAGGTACAATATCTATATCAGACAGACCAAAGGTGAGTAATAAACAGTTACTTAAGCAATTATTGATGTTTCCAGAAACTGATTGCAGCATTCGATCATCTTCGTGGTCAAGCTGAAGCCCATCAGAAAGATATGCAGACTGGTTTGTTCCTTAACATTTTTTGTTTTTGTGCATTTTGACTTGATACAAAAAATGTCCGCTTAACTCTTTTTATTCACAGTCAAAGAGGGTTTACAGAAATGTGACGAGCTCAAAGAAAAGTATGAACAAAAATACACCCTAAAAGAGAAAGAGGTCTGTAAGTAGAAGATTATTTCACATTATCTGCCTTGGTAAGAAAAACTGCTGAAAGACTTGATGGTTCCACAGGTGGTGACACTTAAAGCTAGACTTCAGGATAAAGAAGGTGAAATAGAGAAATTCCAAGATGACCTCCATGATACTCAAAATCAATGTAGACTGCTTCAAGAGGCCACAAGTAAGAACGATGCCACATAACTCAACACCTGACATTTATCGTCATCCAATTAATTCTGTTCTTAAAGGGGACTTATTACTGAATGTAAAATTGGCTTTAATGGCTTGTTTCAAATAGTTGAGGGTGCCTGCCCACCCGTCAAGTGTGAAATTAAACAATTAGGGCCTGATTTAATGTCTTCTGGGAGGAGTACTGTATATGTAATTAGGTTAATTTAGCATGTGCAATGTGATTTACAGTGGATATAAATAGTCTACACCCCTGTTCAAATGTCAAGTTTTTGTGATGTGACAAAATTAGACACACTGACTGTGTTTTGTAACTGTTCATCATTCCTTCCACCTTGTCTAAGGCCGCAGTTCCAGCTCATGAGAAAAAAAAAAAAAGCATGATGCTGCCCTGCGTTACTGTTGGTATGGTGATCCCACATGTGTTCCGGAGATTTGGTTATGGTGCAATGAAACCAAAGTTGGACGTTTTGGTCATCATTCCAAAAGAAATGTTTGGCACAAACACATCACTGCTCATCACCAAAAGAACATGAAGAAAATACCTACAGTGAAGCATGGTGGTGGCTGTTTTTCTTCAGTTGGAACTGGCACCTCAGTCAAGTTGGAGGGAGTTATGAGCAGTGTTCGCACAAAACCTTGAGGCTTTTGCTAAAAAGCAAAAAGTGCATCTGAAATGAATTTGGAGTGAATCGGAGGAGAGGCACTTGAAATGATGGCAGCACATGAGTATGAAGGTGATATGGTTAACTGAACACAGCCACAGCCCACTTATAAAAGGATGTGCAACCACATTATCTCAGTTATATATTTTTACTTCCCTTCTCAAAGTTTGTTTAAATTCAATTGAGTCATATGGGTTATATTTCACATTAAAGATGGAAGAAGTTAAGAAATTATTTATTTTGGTCTCATTTTTCTGACTCAATTGCATGAGACAGGACGCTCCCCTTAAAAGAGGGTGATGGGTGTGCGGTAATTCTAGCTCCTAGTGGTATTTTGATCAAAACGTGTTATTTAAGACCCATGGGATGTATTTCAAATTGTAAAAAAAAAAAAAAAATTTGTTCCTATGTCTCCTTGAAAATGTTCAATTCATTTTGTAATCCACAAAATATTTCTTACTTTTGGAGCTCAACAAAGTGAGGACCTGAAAAGCTCAAAACTGGAGCAAGAGTCCCTTCTTGAAAAACTGCACTCAGCAGAGCAGCGATGTAAAGAAAGCGAGGTGAGCTCTATTACTGTCCGTGTCTGCTTGATCTGCATATCTGCTCAACATCATAAAACTCTCCAAGCGCCCTTCAAACGGGGCTCAACTGTGGGTTGCCTGCTTTGGCTGAAACATGTTTCGTCCCCTCAAAGACCAGTCGGGAAGTCATGCGTGACGTGCTGAGACAGAACAAAGAAGAACACGCACAGATCCTCAGCAGTAAAGATTTAAGCTTACAAGAGGTTCGCCGTGTTAAAAATGAAAAAGCCGAGAAGCTCAAGCAAGTTCAGACAACCCTTGTGGAGCTGCAGAATTCATTAGCCTTTGAGGAGCGAAGGTACAGATTCTTTAGAATTCACAGTGTTCTCAGAAGTCTGCATCGTGATTCCTCTGGTCATTTTGGTCCTGTTATTAATGTTTAAGGTCTAAGGAATGCAAGGAAAAACTAATGGAGACAAAACAAGAACTTGAAAGGAGTAACAAAGTTTTAGGTGAGTCTTAATGAAAGGAATCTTATGAATTCAGTGCTTGATTTAGAAAAGAAGCGTCAAAGTAACTTTTTTTTTAACTCTGACAGGAGAAATTGAAGACCAAAGTGCCAAAAAAGATGAGCAAATCACAATCCTTCAGACTGAATTGGTGAGTTTTACTTATTTTACTGTACCTTACTATATTTCAGTTGTTACATCAATTGAAAACACTGGCTCTGTGTTATTTGTGCTGTCAGGAAAAAAGCTTGAACTCAATGGAGCTCGTGAAGGGAAAAGCTGAAGTCCTTCAAGTCAGAGTAAAGGATCTCCAAGCTGAGCTTTCGGCAAAAACTATACAAGCGCAGCTAGTCATGGTAATGCACATCAGTCATCTCAGAATGCATACATAGTGTATTTTAAAACATTACAAAGACCAGGCAACTCTTTTTTTTCCATGAACCAGGGTGAGGCAGAGACTATACGTGCAGACAACAAAAAGCTCAAGAAAGCTGGTGAAAAGGCGAAAGAGGTTTTCATGGAGAAGCACAGCATCACTGAGGTTTTTACATCACCTGTGGAAATCGTAAGGAAGCAGACGCGTTGTATTGATTGCACTACTCAGCTACGTGCATTTTTGTGTTGTTCCACAGAGCAAAGTATACGAGCTGGAGGACAAGTTGTTCAATGCAATGAAGAAAACCGAAGACTACAGCTTTGAGATAGTGCAACTCAAGACAGAACTTGCACAGCATGAGTGAGTCACTGCAATATATACAGCTTCCTATGTTATATCGAACTACTGTATTGGGTTTGGCAAGTGCTGTGGCGCTTTCCAGAGAAAAGTACGAAGAGCGGCTGTCTAACTTTAATGAGGTTAATCGTGAGAAGAAGGCTCTTGAGCAGCAGTTGGAGAGCATGTCCTCTAATATGGAGGCCATCGAGGCAAACATGAAGGTCTGAGCATTGCGTCACATTTCGGTCGTTGACAAATTGTGTCCATCGGTTAGTAAAAAAGTAAGTGATTTAACTGGCAGGTGAGTGAGGAGGAGGTGGTGACGCTCACAAAGCAAATGCAGAAGCTGGAAGAAGAAAACCAACGTTTAAGGTCAGTTTGTATTTTCAAGATTAATTATATTGGTTTTAGTGGGGTCTCTGGAGTGTGAAATCAAACACCCATGTAAGTTTATTTTTGAAAATGTGTTTGTGAGCGAGCCATTATGGATTTTACCGGATTGTGCCATTTTCATGGGGGCTGCATGAGCTGTGCAGTTTGCACTCACTTTTTTTAGACTCTGGGACCAACAAGTAACACCCCATACGTCTGCCCCTAGTCATCATGGGATCAAAAGCGATTCTTCAGTAGAACGCTCCGCAGTAGAGGAGGGCAGGGGACGCAGTGGCTCAATTGTATGAGACACAACCGCTCCATCAAAACAAGCTAATTTCAATGAGTGGGTGGGAGAGGATGAAAAGTGTATTATAATTGTTGAATTTTGAGGTATTTGGACAAAATCATCTCACAGACATGTTAATACACCTGGAAATGGTTTTTAATTGAAAACAAAAACTATATATATATATATATATATATATATACACATATTAATGTATTTATTTCAAAAGATGAATAACAAAGATGTTGCAGATGTACTTCATGTGTCTCAATATAACATGCTTCCATTCCTTAACATTATGTAAAACCAAGTGAAGCACTGTAAAATTTTGAAACAATAAACATTTCCTAACGTTGATAGCAAGTGACAAATCATACATTGTCCACCAAGTCGATTAGTCATAGTGTACAGTGGAAACCAGATGTTTACACCGACAATATATAAAAAGACTCGTACGCTTTTTCTCCAAACACTCTCTGACATGAAATCAGACTAAACCTTTCCTGATTTAGGTCAATTAGGATTGCCAAAACTCTTTATATTTGCCAAAGTAATGAGAAGAAATAAAAGTCTTCATTACTTTCTTCAAAGTCAAAAGTTTACCTAGATTGATGCGTACATAGATTACTCTGCCTTTAAATATTTTGGGAAAACCCAGATGATGATGATGTCATAATTTATTTGGAAGCTTCTGATTAGTTTTTTGACAGCATTTTAGTTAATTACTGTAGAGACATACCTGTGGATGTATTTGAACCTGCTTCTTTTTGTAACATCATGGGAAAGTCAAAATAAATCAGCCAAGATATCAGGAAGAGAATTTTGGACTTGCACAAGTCTGGTTCATCCTTGTGTGCAATATCCAGATTCCCGAAGGTGCCACCTTCTTCTGTTAAAACAATTACACGTGAGTGTAAACACAATGGGAATGTCCAGCCATCATATCGCTCAGGAAGTTTTTTTTCTATCGTGTATGTACTGTAAACATCAGGTTTCAACTTTATATCCGTACTTCCACATACTCCTTATTTTGTATCTTTTTAAAGTAAGCTAAGGTCTCATGTTACATCAATCAGGTGGTGCAACTTTAAAGGCAGTTTCCCCAAAAAATGTTAAGCAAATTCTGAATTTAGTGTTTCAATTTAGAGATTCTACATGTTTTTTAAATTTTTATTTTATAGGGCGGAAGTACACACCATTCAAAGTCTAACCAAAGGACAGTGTGACGAAATTGAGATGTTGCAAAAGAAAATGGAAGATAACGTAAGCACATAACTAAAGCTCAGCGGCCATTTTCTTGACTGATCTTATCGTCTCTCATTATCATGTCTTTCTGCAGTTTGAGCTTTTGCAGGAGAAGGTTATACAAACAGAAGGACAGCTCAAAGCCGCGGAAGCAAAGGTGATGAGAAATAAATGTGTGCTGATATTAGTTTTCTCACTTTATGAAACTTATATGTTATTGTTTGTTTTTTAGTGCTCTTACCTCATGAAGAAAATTGGATCTCACCGTAAAGCAAGGGAATGCGAGAAAGAGGTGTGTAAAATGTTCGAGCAAGATTATTCTGTATTCTATGTCTTTCGGCAAATCTTAAAATCTTCACTCATGTATTTCAGATTAAAAAGCATAAGACAGAAATGGCAAAACAGCTTGTGAAATACAGTCAGCTTGAAAATAAGGTTGGTTATGGTCTTCTTGTTTAGTCACGGTAAACATGTTTAATGCAAGTCCTATTTTGTCTTTAGATGAGCAGTCTGAATGAGGAGTCCCAGAACCAGAAAAGGCAACTTGAGGAAAAGCATCAGAAGCTGCTTGAAGAACTTCAAGCTACATCCTCATTTGCAGCGGAACTTGACAATGAGGTTACTTCTATAATGAGCTAAATGTTGGGCTCTTTAGAGTGTGAACGTAATAAAATGACAGTTTTTTCCGATAGATGCAAGAGCTGCGAATAACAGCAGCTGAAGCCGTCAAAAGCAGAGAAGACGCAGAACTCAAGTGTCAAAACAAGACGGCAGATATGGTCGCACTGATGGAAAAACACAAAGTACACTTTGCCTCCCAGAGGTGACCGCTGCACACGACGACTGCTCGTTCAAACACATTTGTCCCTCCTAGAGCCAATATGACCATGTGGTCAAAGAAAAGGATGCAGAGCTGGAAGAAAGGAAGAAGAGTGAGACAGAGGCAGTTGGCTCGAGGAAGTCGCTGGTACTCAAGTCCGAAACTAGTTCAGTCACAATAAAAACCTTAAATATTTTGTTTCATTTTAAGATGTATTTGTTAAATTGTCTTAACTAGGAGCTTGATGTCTCCAAGCTGAAGACAGAAAACCGTCAATTGAAGAAGCAGCTGATGACTGAGAAGGTGTTGTATTATTAATATATTTTTGTTTTTATTTGAATATCCAATTGATAAACTATTATGTTCTTTGCCGTCAGGACAACTTTCAGAAGGAGTTAAGTGATCTGAAGAAAGAATTGTCATCACTTAAATTATCCCGGGTGTCCCAAGAAAAGAACAACAAGGTATAAATGCATGGTCAAATATAGGAACACCCATCACCTCATCCGTTTGCGTACAGTATACAGTGTGTACCTTCTAGGCAAGTGCCTTCAACACGAAAGATAAAGGGAGATGTGCAGATACACCAAGAAGTGGGTCTTCAAAGATGAATGTGTTTGACTTCGCCAAGGTTAGTAGAAGACCACTGTATACTTTGCAATAATAAAGAAGCCAAAACTAGTCAGTTAACTTCTGCACTAATATGTACGGGTCAGCATTTTCATATGACAGTGATTTAAATTTACTTTGTTGAGGAAAATGTAACATAACATGCAGCATTTGGTACATTATGCGTGTTAGGAATGTGACTTTGGATACATCAGAATGTCAGGTGAAAGACCACCAAAAAGCAAGGTAGCCATAGTCAAGACCTACCTCATCAATTTTCAATTTATGCTCAAGGAACTCCACCATGAAGACTTTGCTTCTCCGGGAAGTGGGACAAAGTGGGCTGGCAGAGCAGAAAAAATTAAAGTAATTGATTTAGCATTTGGACAGTATGAACGTTTGACTTGTCAGCATGCTTATGTATGGTGACTGTTTGACAGACCTACAGAATAAGGACGCCCCCTAGTGCTGAAAAGCCAGGGAGCTGGGCGAGTAGAGCCATGGAGCTGGAGCCCAAGTCTGACAGCTCTGATCCAAACAATATTTTGGTGAGAATATTTTATTTGTTATCCAATAACAGTGGTAGCTCATTAGAAGTATTAATTTGTCTTTCTGGTCTTGACAGACTGTTAAAAATGCACCAGCATCCCACGTCTCCATTCCCCCCTCTAAATGCAACCGGTTCAAAAAGGTAACGTGAATAATCTACGTGTTTAAGAATTAATTAATATTTTAAAAACCATGTCGCTGAATTTTTATTATTATTATAATTTTTTTTTAACCACCTCCAGAGCCCCGCTTCTGGTAAGTCACCAGGAACCTCCCTAAAGTTAGCGGCCATCAAGAGAATGCGTGACGCTGGCTGGACCGCTGTCATTGACAGTGAGAAAAAGAAGAAAAAGACTCAGGGGAAGATATTTTCATAAGTCGTGCCTTTTCGGGGGGACATTAGACGCAGTTAAGTTTTCAATTCCAACTTTGATATCCAACCTTTTGGTGGTGGTAATGTAGTAAAAATATTAGTGTTGTTGTAAGCGAAGTATAGTAGGAAGAGGTATAGTTTCGTAGTTGTTTTTCTAGTAACATTGTTATAAGCATAGTAGTGGTATTGTAGTAGTAGTAGTCATAGTTTGCTAGTGTAGTAATAATTGAAGTTATTCAGTGATTTATGCTGTAGTAGTAGTCACAGTTTGCTAGTGTAGTTCTAACACACATGACTAAGTGCTACTAGTTGTTATTGCAGTAGTCATAGTAATGCATTAGTAGGCTATGATTTAATATTTGCATGTGTTCTCACAGTATAAATATGATATGTGAAGGAAATGCTTATTTGAGTTTTCAAATGTTAACTGTACACTATTCTTCGTAAGTTCACTGACAGAAATCCAATAAAGATAAATGCTAAATTGAAGTCTGCAACTTTAAAATATGGAGTTTGGTACTTGGAATGAAAAACTGAGGTCATATCAATTCTGTAAATGGATGAGGTTTACAGTGCAAGTGAGTTTATGTATATAAATAAAATATTTATTTGACAATCATTTCAATTTAAACAACTTGTTAAACAATACATACTTTCCTTTAAAATAAAACGTAGTTGATAAAACTGAATAAAATATTTCTTAAATTGTACTGACAAAAGTGCACTTAACATAATACTAATGAATGTGAAATTTAGATGATCATCATCAGCAGTTGTAATCAAAGAAATGAAACATGGTTCTGTCATCAATGGAGTGTTGTGCGTTTGTTTTCATACCACCACTTGGTAAGAGTTAGTGACATAACGCGGTGGATTAGTATATTGCAAGTAACTTCAAGTACAATATTTGGCACCTCTGAAGCACTCCTTTCCTTTTTAATAATAAAACTAGCCTTTGAATTAAGTGATGTACATAAATGTATGCAAAACTAAGCGACAGTATGTATGTAAAATACATGTTAGAGATATGCAACTGTATTCTTCCTAAAGTTTGGTCGCTTCAACAAAATCACCACATGTCGGGTCACAGTGTACAAATCCAGACTTGTCGGCTCCCGCGTAGAAATCTGACACACCCTTTTCTGTTTTTTCTGAAGCCTGGATAATGGAGAGGTACACGTTGACATGAATCTTTCTTTTCAATAATACTCATATTTTTAAAAAAATATATTGAAAAAAGAAGGAAGCTCTACCTGTGATTTACTGCTGCATCTGAAACACCCCAAGTTGCTTTTCCGCACAAATAGTTGGGAGTTTAGCTTGGCTTGCTTGCAGCCACCTATAAACGACAAGGGGGAAAATACTGCAGTGTTTCATCCGTTGCTTTTATGCCACAGTGGAGGTGGTGGTCCTCACCTGTCATCACGCTCACCAAGAGGCCCATCACGATGGTGGTCAGTGTACCCAGGAAGGAGATGTAGAGGTAGGACAGAGAGTACCACAAGTCTGCCAAAGGAGGCCTCACACTGATACACACACACACAGAAATTTTTATCGATTGTCATATACCGATGGTCATATACAGTATTGTGCGCATCGTATCATTATAAAGCAGCCTCTAATAAACCTGGGTTGGGTTCTAGGTGAATTTTTATTGTCGCCAACTGTCAGAGTTAATCTGTTTTACTGGTTATCACTTAACTGCACTGGAAATACAGTGGTGCCTTGAACTCAAGAGTTCGATTCTTTGCGTGACCATGCTTGTAACTCAACTTTCCCCATTGGAATGAATGGCAATGCTATTAATTCTTCTCGTCCCCCAAAAACTAGCAATGTTTTTGTTACATGTTTTTAGGAGAAAAAATCAACCTCTGTTGAAAACCATATGAGAGTATAAATAAATATTTGTTCCCCCTGAAGTGTAATATTCAATGAAAGCCTCGACATGCTTTGAACTGACTGGATGCGCTGTCATTGGTTAAATCCACGTCACATGATTTACAGAACCTATTTTGGTCGGTTTCTGGCCTTTTGTAAGTGGATTTTTGGGGAAAATTATTTGTTATGCGAGTTTGGGCCATTCCACTCGTCCCGGACAAACCTGGAAACCCCAGAAAGACGATGCCAGTGGAGGTAAAAACCCTGTATTAATCGCATTAATTTAACAAAATCCATCATCATCACTTAAAACACATGAATTAATTTATTTATTGAGAAATACATCCCACCCCTGCCACCTTCTGATGGCAGCCTTGGACACAAAAGTGTGTTGTCTTAAAAATTGTACACGAGGCCTTGTTCGGCTGAATCTTTTTCTCTTTTTTTTTATTGCCACTTCCAATTGAAGTTTGCTGTCAAACTAAAGATAAAACAAAGACAATTACAAGTATTTTTTTAATTCCAAACAATCACAGCTTTGCAGTATGTTTAGCTTAATGCTAACAAACAATGGTTTTATAGCCCTTTAAGCAATGGATAGATGATAGTGGATAATATAACAATATTCCCAGGCATATATTATTTTTTTCTGCAAAATACTACTATATCACTGTCTTACTAAATAGGCGTGACCATCTCCTTGTACGTCTGTATTTATGTATGTATGTATGTATGTATTATACTGCCCCCATGTGGCCAAGGCGCACACACCAGAAGGAGCAGCACAATGTCCATTGATTTGAAGCTAGAAAATGTGGCATTAGCTGTTTAATTCTTTGCATTCTACAAATGAATAAATTATCATTCATGTATTTTTTCATAGACTACAATACAGCTAGTGTTCCCTTGCTATATTATGGTACACCTCTTGCATATTCAGTGTATTGCAGATTTTTTTCATAGTCATATAACACATAATTCGCCATATCATGTGATTTTAAATGTATGCTGTAATTTCTTTAGGTAAAATAAACACGTCTTAGCCTAAAACATTAAAGCTAAAAAAAAAAATATTTTTTTTGGGGGGGAGGCTGGAACGTTGTCAGGTGTCGTCATAGGGTGACAAGTTTTACTCTCCATTAGTTAACTTCTCTTTGTACTTGTATGACAGGAATGCTACTTGTCTCAAATGACTCACTCAGGTTGCGGCGTGTGAGTGACTGGAGTAGTCCAGGACGCTGCTGTGGTCGTGTTGTACTGGAGTGTGCTGTTGCAACCCGCGGTGCTGATCGGCAGAGGGTTTGTCTTTGCTGTCGTCGGCGGGTAGATCTGTCCTCCGATCCCCACCCACAGTGTCAACGCCAGGCTCAGAAGCATTCCTGCAAAGCCTCCCTGCAAAGTCAACAAGCAGGCGGTGAAATGGTCTTCGCTTGCGTCAGACTAGTTGCGGTAGCAGGTGCGTGTCAATGCTTGTTTTGGCACTACTCACGATTGAGTTGGCTGCGGGGAAAAACATGCCTAATAGGTAAAGCCCCATAAGTGGGGCGCCCAGCATGCCAAATATGGAGAGAGCTGCCTGTGGACAGATCACTGTCAGGACACTTCTCAACTCACTGTAGAGCACAAATGTAATAAGTGAGTGAGTGCCCATCAGATTTACCTGCAGAACGCTTCCCAACTGTGAAGCTACTCCAGCCATCCCAATGCACACAGCGCCAAAGAACACACCTCATTGAGAAAATATTTTTACAGAAAACAACTAGGTTAACATTTTTTTTTTAAAATTTAATTATTATAATACAATTAACCATTGCACCTTTTTATTGATACTTACTGAGCCCCATGTTCATCCAGGACGTCTGCTTCACTGTGAGGTTTTTGAACATGAAACGAATGAAGTCTTCCATGGTGACGGCAACGAGAGCATTGATGCTGGAAGACACTGTGCTGAAAAACATAACACGCACATCATCGAGCATACTAATGATAGTTTGAATATTTCATGGTACTTATTTGTTGAGCAGGTCAATACATAGTTTATTGTTCCTTGTAGATTTAGACACACCTCCACAATAATGTGCCTTTACTACATAAGATGCAGTAATAATGCTCAGTTGTCAGAAATGTGTATCATCCAGAGAGTGGTTTAGCAAGCGCATTTTCAAATCCGTACCTCTCTGACAGTGACATTCAAAATGGAGCATTCATTTCTTAGTAAAGGAGGAATTCTTGTGTCCTGATGGGTCACATCAAGTGCTCGGTATGGGCTGTACGTTTCCCACCCATGTGCCAAAACAGGTGTCCAAACTACGACCCCAGGGGTCATTTTAGCAGCCTTTGGCATATTCTAAAATTAACAGTTGACACGGACTGTCTCGTTTACCATTTTGGGTGTAACGGCCCAATCATTAGTACTAGTGTGGGTACTATTACTACGACAACTAATACTACTACTGCACTGTTTTTATATTTGGCTTCTTTAGGTGTGCAAAAATGCAAAGAAACTACAGATAACCCTACAGGTAAAATACAAAACATATTTCCCACAAATAATTCCCCGTCAAATAAAGATAATTCAGTCACAGCAGCAAATAGTGTGATTTGTGAGTGTTTGCTCTTGTTTTGATTTTGAATGTGGAGATGTGATTCAGCTGCCGCTCAGTACAGGGGCAGACCTATTGTCGTGTGATAGAGGGTCGCTGGCCACCTCAAAATCTGTGAAAAAAGTCTTTTGACTAGGGCAACGACTAGCTTTGTTTTTATGAGCCTTTTTCACAGTAGTCAATATGAACAATAGGACACCACAGGTTTACACAAATTAATACACAAAACTTGGTAGAGGAATGGTGCGTGAAGGAACAACCAATTACATTTCAAAGGCCAATTATATTTCAATACGTCCTTTTTAATAATAATATGGAAAAGGGTGCTTTTTTTTTAAGCATGTGAGTCAGTCTGATACCATTGGAACTGTCCAACTCCCAGAATCATACTGGCACCACCTGTCTGTTCCTCATCCCCCCTTAACCAGAAAATAGCCCGCTAACTAACAAGCAGATGGCCGAACAAACGAAGCGCTGTTTCGTCATTTGTTAATAGTTAATCCTTGGTGGAGATCTGCGCTCTGCTTAGGCGCATTCAAATTCTTATCAAACAACAAATGTAATGGTGGACTAAGACTTGTGCACAGTAGTACCATGTGAAGACAATATATAATCGCTGAGCATACATTTTCCTACATTGATGGATTGGTTTTAGCGTTTTACTGTAAATAAATTAAAGTTGAAGAATTTCAAGGTGGCCCTTTCAATGCATTTCTCTCCTCTTAGCCTCACCTTAGGGTCCCGCTGTATGCAGCAGCCACAAACAAACCAGGGATTCCAGGGTAGACGGCCAAGATGTCCATGACGAGGTAAGGAAGCAACTAATTTTGCAAAGACAATATTATTCAATGCACAGGCGGCTGTGCGATGTGGTTGTGAAGTCGTGGCTACCTGGTCGGTGGAACCGACATCACTGTTGGTGAACGGGTCGCAGTTCTTGTAAATGGAGAACATGGTGAGGCCAGACAACATGGCCAGACTCAGAGTCACACACAAGCCCACCATGTTCACATACAGAGACCTGGAAGTGGCGAAAAAGAGGAGCTCTCAGGGCATCTAGCCTGCTTCAATAATAATAATGATGTAAAAACAAATTTAAAAGTAAGGTGCAAGAATGCTCACATCTTGGCATGGCACAGTGTTTTGCAGGAAATGTAACGCTGCACCTGGGACTGGTTGATAGAGTAGACTGACATCCATGTCACACTACCACCTATAAGGATGCTCCAGAAAGTATGTCGTTTCAGGGGATCGGGGTCAAAGCTGAGGAAGATCCAAATTAAAAGACAACTTAGACGTGAAAAATATTTTTAATTTAGCCTACAGGGAGTTATCGCTTTGAGAGTTCCATTCCGAAAAATTTGTAGGCCGTAAATATGAAAAAATCAAATGAAAAACAGTGGGCACGGCAATAACTGAGCATGCCTTCTTTTCCCGTCTGCATATCCTTACGCTGCTGCACAAACTAGTTCATTGTGTGCCATTCTTAAACCTCTAAAATTTATAATTACAGTAAATACAGGATTTGCCTGAACCTTTTTTTTTCTTGCCTTTTTATTTTGTAATAAAAAAAAAAAAAAGAATGAGACCAAGATAAATAATTTCAAAACCTGATTTGGGGTTAATTGGAGGCACTTTAAATGGTGTGCTGGCAGGTGTGCACTAACTCCCATTTAACATGAGTTGAATGTGACTGTTTAATTTTGAACACAGCCGCATCCCAATTGTAAGACGGTGTGCACACTTATGCAACCACATTATTTCAGTCATCTATCCTTACTAACCCCCTCAAAAAGTTTTTTTATTTTTTTGTTTTGTTTGTATTTTTAATGTAATAGAATTGTACAGGTTAAAGGCCACATTATTGGTGGATAATTTATTTATTTATTTTTTACTTATTTGTACAGGTCTAATTTTCTTATATCACAAAAACCTGTCATTTGAACAGGGGTGTGTTGACTTTTTATATCTACTCAATATAAGACAATGAGATGAAAAGCAGCATGTATGGTAGTCACTGAGCGTGCCTTCCTGTGACAATGTATTTGTAGCCTCGTAATGTCGTATCATGAGACTGAGTAAACAGCATCTCCTATATACTTATGTTCTTAAATAGACACACATATCTTTCCAATAATGATACACTACCCACCCCTCCTTACTCAAATGCCTTAAGTCTGCCCCCTTGACTGGCATCTTCCCAAATCTTGTCCAGACCTCCTTGAAGCACGGCCCCTCTCGCTATGACGGCCACGAAACCCGCCAGCATGATCACCATCTGCAGCACGTCAGTCCAAATGACCGCTTTCAAACCGCCCTGAAGACGACACCAGCACAGATGACAGAGTTCAACCAAAATGAGGCTCAGAAATATTTAGGGTGCCAGTAAAAACATGTCACAGTAAACACAGAAACACATGAGTGTGCATTACCAACCAAAGTGCAGTAGAAGATGCACACTGCCCCTGTAGCCACCAGCACTCCCCACAGATCCATTCCGGTGACTAAATAATCAGAAGGGCATATGACTGTTGTTAAGTGGAAGGATGTCACCTTTTTCCCAATTATCTCAGTTCAGTTCATGAGTTAACCGCTGAGTGCATTTAAATCTTGTTGTTAAAGGCCCTTTAAAGTGAATTCAGAATTTTGTTTCAAAATACATTATACATGTTTGACGATAGTTGGTGAAAACGTGCATAGACTGAGAACTATTTAGTAATGAATGGTGGCGATTAAGCATTAAACTCCCAAGCAAGGAGGTGACGCCGCGGATGAGCTTTGCGCCGACCCGGTGGGATATATAGCTATATTCCAGATTTTGAAGCCTCGTTTTAAAAATTTGAGGATTTTCTTAATCCTTCACATATGGCAGGGTTGTTAACAACACTCTTCTCTGTGGTCTGTCAAATTAACAAGGCATTTATTTTACTTTACAGTTACTTTAACAAATGTTTGTTCAGCGGGGTACACCCATACCAATAATCAGGCCATATTTGAGCTTCCCTCCCCCCAACCCTCTGATCAAAGTCAGCAAAGGCCCGCCTATCGAATGCCTCTAAAAGACTATCCTGACCGATTATCCTGTGTGTGATTGTTAGAGGAGCAACTGTTGAGTGGTTGCATAACGTGTCTCGCAAGTCATTCACCACAATCGAAATGTCCAATAAATGAGTTTTCTACTGCAATGTGGTTACCAGAGAAGCTAACATTTAGCCTAGCTTCTTCTATTTCTGTTTCTACGACTACTCTTTCTTCTTCCTTGTATTTTACGGCAGTCTGGATGCCCTGTGGCACCATGCCGCCTCTCACAGGTCAGAACTGGTGCTATAACTGAAATCTTGGATGGGAGAAGGGACTCAGATTATATTATTGTGTATGTTGTACTCTTTTGGTCATTGAGAGTACATCATACACCAAAAGAACAGTAAGCACACACAATTTTTTTCCCTCGCCATGTGTGGGGTCTCAAACTTTTTAAAAATCAGTATGTGTTTACCTTACGTGAACCAAAACATCAGCTTGTTGAGTTAAGTAAATACATTCTCCCAGCCACTATTTGCTGAAACACAGTACAGTTGTTGAGCGCATGTCGTTCACTCACTTTGACAATATTTAGTCACAATGCGTTTGTTTGTTTTGTAATGGTCTCAGTCAATTCCAGTTGTTCAACTTAGCACCTAAGTATGACCTTATTAGCTACCAACATAAACTCAAATTGAATGTCTCTCGTTAGAGATTGAAGTTTTAAAGCTTCAAAAGTATTATTTGGATACTTACTTTGATTCAGAGCGAGAGCCGGAGCGTAGATGACCAAAGCGGTGTAGAGGATCTGTTATGAGAGGCTGCCATTAGTTGATTGGATTGGAAACAACGCAAGCTTGTCATTCATATTCATGAAGGATGGAAAGAGGTTTCATGTTCCATAAAACCAGCAGGGAAAACAAAGACAGGTGTTGTTTGTCATGATGAAGAGCACAAAGCTGTGTGCTTGCTAAGTTGTGTTGAGTTACCAACCGTCTGCATGGTGTACATCAAAGTCCCAAATATGCGAAGGTGCCAGTTGAAGCGCATCTCCAGGTACTACAATTGAAAAGGAATCATGCAAGTTAAAATCACAGATGGTCTTCGTTACAGGCGGTATGGTGTACGACTGGTTAGTACATCTGCCTCACTGTTCCGAGGACCCGGGTTCAAATCGGTGTGTGCAGTTTGCATGTTCTCCCTGTGCCTCCGTGGGTTTTCCCCGGGTACTCTGGTTTCCTCCCACATCCCAAAACATGCATGGTGGGTTAATTGAAAACTCTAAATTGCCCGTAGGTGTGAATGTGAGTGCAAATGGTTGTTTGTTTATATGCCCTGCAATTGGCTGGTGACCAGTTCAGGGTTAGCCCAGGGTCGCCCAGAGTCAGCTGGTATAGGCTCCAGCACGCCCACAACCCTAGTGAGGATAAGCAGTACGTAAAATGGATCCATGGGTCGTCCTTATTTTTTACATCATGTTGCATGTTTACTTGCACCTCTTCATTTTAATCATCTGAGCTCTATGCTGGCCATTTGTCTCACCTTGCTACCTTTTTTGAACCATTTTAGCTGTGTTAATGCAAATAATTTTTGCATGAGTTTGGAATTTCCAACTTCAGCTCTTTGAACATATCAATAACGAACTGTTCATTCATCCATCCATCTTCTTCAGGATATCCAGGAAGCCAAGAGTTCCCTCTTCCAAGCCACTTCGTCCAGCTCTTCCGGGGGGATCCCAAGGTGTTCCCAAGCCAGCCTGGAGACAGTTTCCCCAGTGTGTCCTGGCTCGTCCCCAGGGCCTTAACACCTCAACTGGGAGGCGTCCAGGAGGCATCCTAACCACATATCCGAGCCACCTCATCTGGCTCCTCTTGATGCAGAGGAGCAGCGGCTCTACGATGAGCCCCTCCCGGGTGACCGAGCTTCTCACCCTATCACCAAGGGAGAGCCCAGACACCCTGCGGAAGAAACTCATTTCGGTCACTTGTATCCTCAGTTTAGTTCTTTCCGTCATGACCCACAGCTTGTGACCATAGGTGTGGGTAGGAACATAAATCCTTCTTCACCCCAACGGAACAATACAGAGTTCGCATGACTGCAGACACTACGCTGATCCGCCTGTCAATCTCCCACTCCATTCTTCCCTCACTCAGGAATACGACCCCAAGATACTTGAACTCCTCCACGCAGGATCTCATTCCTGACCTGGAGGTGGCTTGCCACCATTCTCCAACTGAGGACAATGGCGTCAGATTTGGATGTGCTGATGATCATCCCCACCGCTTCACAGTCGGCTGCGTTCCGATGCAAAAAAAATTTTTTTAAAAAGCTTAATAATTACAAACAAGCTAAAAGGTACAGTAACCTCAAACAAGGCCTTTGGGTTAAATATGGAAATTAAATGACTGGCAACCGCTTTGTTGTATTTTGTGACCGACCAGTAAAATATTTTTTTTTGTTCCATTGATAACTACATTAGAATTCTACTCCTCTTACTTCATAGGCGCTGGTGATCCCCAGCCGGTAGAAGAGAGGCACAAAGATCTCAGCAGTGATGGTTGACATGATGACGTAGCTGACGCCAAAGAGCCAGAAGGACGTTCCGTACAAGTACGCCTCGACCGGCGTGCCAATGACGGTGACGCCGGACATGAAGCTGGCCGTGAGCGACATGGCCACGGGTACCGCCGTCATCTGCCGCCCGCCCAGAAAGAACTCGGCGCTGCTGGCGTCCTTGCGTCCACGGAAGGCCTGAAAGAGGCCAATGCCAGCGGCGCCCACAATCGTACCCGCAAACACAACATAGTCCCACACGGAGAACGTGGCCACAAGACCACCCGTGCCAACCATGGTGAGTTCAGCTGCAGAAGATGCCTCGTGCTTGGCTCTTTAGCGTGGAATAGCTCAAAATATTCCACTTGTGCATACAATGAGATCACAAAAAGTAGTAATAAGAGAAAAAAATCCGATCCAAGCTCAATGAAAACATAAACACACGTAGTGTGTAGCGACCAGCACTGATTTAAACTGACACTCCTCTGCCTGGCAATCTGCAAGAGCCTACCTGAAGACCATAAATATTGTTTCACTTTGTTAATAATCTATCAAGGACAACCGAGGGCTTTGTTCTGTCATCATCTAAAGCGATTATAAAAAAATAAAAAAGACCTCATGGTGTATCTGCTGTTGTTGTTCTGATGTAAAAAAAAAAAAAAAGATACACCCTCACTGAGACATTTCCGATCAGTTGTCGATGAGCAGCTTCAGGTTGCGTACTATCTGTTGCTCATCTAAGAAGGCAGCTACCTCACAAAAATGATCACATCAGACAGTTACATATGATTTAATGCCATAGATATTGGTAATTTTTAATACTCAAAAAATTTACAGTGAAGCATTTTTTAACGTGATGGGAAAAGATAAAGGGATGTTTGTGTCATTTCAAGAAATTACATCTACAATGTGCAATATATACAGTAGCAGGCATTTACTGTGTGATTTACTTCAAATTTCAATGAGCTCATCAGGTTCCATAAATACTAAACGTTAACTTTAACTATCTATCACATGTTAATGTTTGCTGACTGACCGTGTCAGAGGGCTGGCTGCATGGCTGCGACGAGGTTGCCATGTGCGGAGTGAAATACCATGGAAGATCATTTAACATCACTTGACAAACACATTTGTCTTCATGGATTAATATCAGAATAACTCGAGTGCCTTTGGTGTCATCAGAATCATTCAGTCATCATTAAAATGAAGCACAAAAATGAAACTCTGAGGTCTTATTATAAGTGCCCATACATTTGCACACATACCCGTCCAATGATAGGTTTTATTCTCCACAACTAGTTATTTGATAAAACATTTTCCATGTGTCCCTGAAATTGCTGTCCACCCTGTCTTTGTGGGGTAACTACCCCTTTAAGAAATCCTAAAATATTTTCAGTCAAATTACGACCAGCATTTTGTCTTTCTTTCATGGAGGCAGAAACAGTGGAGAGTTGCAGAATAAATAATTACACTTGTGTTTCGTAATTTTCAGTACATGATATGTAATTAGATGTTGTCAAGCTTAACAGTCCACTTTGTCATAGTGGAATATCAATTGATTAAAAAAAAAACTTGAAAAAATTCAAATTACCTTTGTTAACATTACACAGTTAGCTTAGTAACTGAATCATATTGCTTAGTGAAGGTCTACCATGTGCTCATCAAATGCTAAAATTAGCCAAATATGTCAGCCCTGTCATTGCCCACCCTGTAACCAAGCTCATACTGTATGTTTTGCTGTTTATTGTCTGTTTGCAGTTTACATGACAAAACATCTATTACAAACCATATGAAGTTCAATGGTAAACTCTCAAAGGCTTCTAATCGTTACATTGACTCCCTTGTGTTTCCTATTGACCTCAACTGGACAATAAAAGGACAGTTTAAAAACATAATTATCAGGTAAGGCAAACCACATGCATCGACTGTCTTCCGACAATCATTCAACTAAAGGCTAGATAAGGACATGCAGGTAACTTTGACTATATAGAATCCAGGAAGTTTTAAAAGTTTATAATACCATTTTGTTGTGTTTTTATGCTCCCAAGACGCGATAACACATTTAAGACTGTGGCAACTTTGTGGACCATTCACAATGCTGTTTTACTGAGTACAGTAGAGCCAGAAAACTACAAGAATAGTTTGTGTGAAGACACTTTTTCCTGGTTAATGTTTACACAAATGTAAGACAGATTATGGTATCTTTGGAAAACAGTGTAACTTAGTTTGATATTTGAGAGGCTCACAAGAAATATGCAGTCCCTCGAGCAAAAACGAAAAGTATGGGGCCTCTAGTGCAGTGTTTCCCAACGTTTCTTGAGCCAAGGCACATAAAGTACATTTTGCGTTTGAAAAATCTCACGCCACTCCACCAAACCAAAAATGCCACAAAAGGTACAGTATGTACTGAAGTAATGAAGATCTTGTCTCAATTTACTAACAAATCTTCAGTAAGTTGAACGTAAATATAAGATGTTTAAAGATAAGATTTTATGAACGTCAACAGATACACACACAGGTTAAAGGTATCTTCTGCCATCTAGTGGAGAAGTCTAGAATTGTTCTGCCTTTCATTATACGTCGCTGGCAAAGATAGCTGAACGAGCATTATTTGCAGTAAATACATTTGGATTTTCTGACAAATTAAGTGAAATTGGATCATTTCCCGCAGCACACCTGATGATTTCTCACGACATAGCTCTGGTCAACACACATAGAAACCATCGGAGATTATTTTGACCAGTTATTGATGGAAAATAATAAGTAATTCATGTCATCACTGTAATGGCCTTGTTTCTCAGGGGTTCAGTTTGATCACAGATTGGAGATAAAAGGTAGACAAGACAACCGACAATACATTATGTACAAAAATGCACTGAGTATATAAGTGGCTCAGGGATTCTTCTTCACAGCATCACCAGGCTTCACTCAAGCAGGTGACGCAGAAGAGAACAAATAAGAAAATGCTAAATGACATACTTTAATAGTTTCTTTCTTTGCTAGGTGCCCCTGACGACCCGGAACCCGGCCGAACATGAACGCTGTCGTGTTCACCTTCTGCCTCCTCTTGCTGCTTTGCAGCTCGGCGGCACCGATGTGCGTCGCCTCCGATTACACGTTGTACGTGGAGAAGCCCGAGTGTGACTTCTGCGTGGCCATCAACACCACCATTTGCATGGGATTTTGCTACTCCAAGGTGCGTACTGTACACCCTCGACATCCAGAATGTAGAATATCTTGCCCTTTACGAAGATAAATAGAACTGAATTCAGAGTTACGCTTTATTGGGTACAAATTGATTGAAGATTGAAACAGCGCACAATCTCAAAATGTAAACGAATATACAATTATGGATTGGGCCTTAATCCAGATCTGCACCCAAATAGAACTACTTCCTCGGCCCGTGCCACTAGCCTTCAACGAAAGTGGGGTACACACATACGATTTAACATTTTCAACAAGAGGAACAATTTGTCAGCGTTGTTACTGCTCTTATAAGAAGAATCATCTTTTATTGTCATGAACATGCAGACACTTTACTTCACACTTACCAATAATATTGAAAAGGACACTTCCAGAAATCTATTAGTTGTATTTTTATTTAACAGAGGACCCCCACATATTCACGGTTCTACATTTGCAGGTTTATCTATATGCGGATTTTCGCGGATTTGCAGAAACCCCTGCTTATTTGTGCGGATTTTTAAACTCAATCTCCCTCTTATTTACATTTTTTCGGGGGGAATGTTTGGGGGGAAAAAAGTTGTTGCTTTTTCATGGCAGTTGCAATAAGTGTCAATTATTTACAGATTTTACCCAGTTGCGAACAGCTGGGGTCCGCTGTTATAGTGCCATTGTCACAAAGTTTCTTTTATTTTTTTAAATTTTCTTTCTTTCTCATATAGTTGACATACACCTATACATTGACTTGAAGGTTGTTCATGGTAGAAAAAAGGAGAGAAAAGGAGATTGCGACAATGGCACAACGAACACAACCGCGCATTAATCAGCCGCATTTGGACATCTTGGGTTTCACAATGCTGCGATTGGCTGGCAACCAGTTCAGGGTGTACCCCGCCTCCTGCCCGATGGCAGCTGGGATAGGCTCCAGCACGCCCGCGACCCTAGTGAGGAGAAGTGGCTCAGAAAATGGATGGATGGATGGGTTTCACAATGTATTCAACGACTTTGTCTTACTTTTATTGGCTTTATTTCATAAAAATATATACTGCATGCATACATTATGCATCACTTTATTTCTATAAATCTCTGCAAGTGATTACATTTTCAAATGATCACTTCTACAAGATTCCAAGGACATCAAAATGTCCCATCACTGGTGCAATACAATGCCAAAGTCTATGCAAAAAGCTTTTGTTTGAAATACCTTTATCATAGCTTTCAAGTTGACATAATCAAATTGCAAATAGGAGGATAGAGCAATAACAAAAAAATGCTACCAATTTCACAAAAACTTGGAGTCGCACAAAATGCCATTACATTTTGGTGAGGATGTTGGCAAAGGTGCGACTGCGTATATTGGAACTTAGGGAGAGGTTGTGCATGGTACTCTGCAAGCATCATTTTCATTTTGAAATGTTTCCATGTTTAACATACGCTGTGGTGCTGTTTTGTGTATCAACGCTATGCTGCTTGTGTATGGTGAGCAGGACAGCAACATCAGAGACATATTCGGCTCGCGCTTCGTGATCCAGACAGGCTGCACCTACGACAGGGTGGAGTACCGCACGACCCAGCTGCCCGGATGTCCCGGAACTGCCAGCGCCTCCTTCACTTACCCGGTAGCCCTCAGCTGCCACTGTGGAGCCTGCCGGACCGACACCGACGAGTGTGCCCACAGGGCGGACGCGGGCGGCTCTGCATGCACCAAACCGGTCCGACACATGTACCCATACTCTGGCGACTACATGCTCCCCTTCTGAATCCGTTGTGTGTATGCCATCGCATCCGGCCTGCTTTGTTACACCTGTGTCAGTGAAGGCTTGTGAGCCTCATGTGTGTCTGAGTCACTGACCTCATTCATCCCCAATGTACACAGATGTGTTTGTTGTACTCCCAGGCTGATTATGTGCACTCGATTAAAGCCTCTAAATAGCCTGTGTCCCAGCTAAGCCGTGCTTAACTTAATCACATCCGGTTCTGCTTTCTGTTTACTTCTTATACACAAGGCCCACTAAACTTTCCACAATGTCACCTCGGAGACTATATTTGCCTTGACTGCGAGGCACACGAACACGAAAGCTGTTGTTATGGGTGCAGGGTTGACCCTCTCAAAATTCCTTGACTGATAGGGCCCAATGTCACCAATACTGTTCATTTCAGAACTATTGGACAGTGATAGCGTTTAAACAGTACTAGAAAGAATTGGAAATAAAATGTGATTGAATCGTAGAATTAAAACCCTGTAAAGTGAAAATAAATATCTTGGACATTTGACACGCCACAGAAGTATTCTTAAAAAGCCCTGCCAAATTTGAATGATTCAAAAGATCACAAGTGCAGGGACCTGTGCTTACATGGGTTTTCTCCGGATACTCCGGCAATCATTAAAACTCCACACAGAAAGGTCGGAGCCTTTGTACATTGTCGGAAGACATAAAGTCATAACAGCAGTAAATATTCGTAAGAAAAACACTTCCAGGTCAGAAAGGTAAATTAAAAAATCGAATGATAGACAGTAAGTTAGGCTGTAACTGAACGCATATTCTTACACAGCTGCACAAACAAATTCATTGCGTGCCATTTTTAATCTTGAAATATCATACGGTATGTCAGGACTGTCATAAACTTTTAAACATTACTTTGTCTTCAAAAGTCTTAAAAATTGCCTTTTTAAGCTTAAACTTTGCTTTCAAACACACCAGGGCTTTCTTCTAAATCCATTGTGTTGGTGCATTTAGGCCAAATTGTCAACAGTCCACTCCACTGCGACACAGTAAAACTGTTCCGGCATAAAAGGGAAACAGATCCTCCATTCTGCTTGACCTAACAGCTAAACAGGACACACGCACACACACACACACACACAAAAAAGGCACCAGTCCAAACACTACTGCATTCCTTTTCGTTGACACACCTTTCCAATGTCAGTCTGTGGGGGAAAAAAAACAAAACCGCTTTTTTTCACATCAAGACTCAGCTCTCTACCTGCACCTCCTCCGTAACGTGCTGTCTGTAGCAGCCCTCATCCTACAGGGACTTTTGGGAAGACAGCTGGAATGTATTAATAGCACGGCCGCTCAAGAGTGGGAGAATGCATGATGTCAATCGATGACATCGCTCCCTTCATGTGATGTCCACCTTGTTATCTTTGTGATCCCTACTGTTCCCGGCACACCTCTGACAAGGGCTCATGTTCTTGGTTTAAAGACGATGACGCAAGGGGAAAGATATTCTAGGGGAGGTTCATTGAAAACACTGATGCAAAATCCACGGTAGCTCTCAGGAGGCCTGCGTAAACCTGATAGCCTTAAAAGAGGTTTTGTAAAGAAAAATGTGGGGCGGCGTCCTTGTGGAATCTGCTGCCGTCAGCCGAGTCGTGCGGGCCTGATCTGTGATTCACATGCCATTCATTCATCCATTTGAAAAAACCAACATGCAGTTTGGTCAGTATTGCATTTTAACAACAACAGAAAAACAATTTAATTGTACAGCCATACCATGGACTCATGGGCCCCAGACATCTTGCTTCTCAAGGGCGGCCATAATAGGTGATCCTATTGCAATTTGAACTACTTTACTGTGGTACTATATAGGATACAGTATTTAATGGCAATATGCCAATGCAAACAAAACGAGAGCTTTCTTGCCTTTGGCATTTACCAAATTATTTTCAATGGTATGTAACCAACATAAATCAGAATCATCTTTATTTGGCCAAGTATGTCCAAAAAACAAAAGGAATTTGTCTCTGTTTTGTCTAAACAAGAGCACCTGCAGAGTCATGTCCTGAGCATTTTTGCAATTGTATATAGGCCTGCAGGAGAGGGAAATCTGCTGCACTGCCCTTTTTCTTGCACGAAGGTGGAGGAAGCAAGACCCACCAATGTTCTACATTCCACTCTATTAGACGGAAGTGGGGGGGAAAAAACCGTCGTGGCAAAATCTTTCACTTGTAGGAAGGAGTGCTGAAATGTACAAGCACGTTTAGAAGGCTGCAATAAAACTAGGTTCAATGCAAACATTATGTCTGTAATGTAAAAAAATAAATAAATACATTCCCTTCAGAAGAATACAATACAATTTCAAGATAATAAAGGTAAGTGGCTCACGATAGTTTTCATTGGTGAAAGATTATTTATGGGGGTGCGAGGTCATGTTTGTGTCCGTGAACTTTAAACTAAATGCGAGTTTTCTGAATCAATCTAAAGAATGACTTGGCATTCATTTTGGAACGCCTTTTCACTCTATGCCCTCCCCCCTATGTCCAACTATTAAATTCATTCCCAGAACAGTTTGAAGGATCGCTGTATGGGCCAATGGCAGCGTCTTAGAAGCAGCCAATCGCCGCCCAGCAAGCAAACTAGGGAGGCGCTGATTGGTTATTTACCAGTAAGAGGGCGGGCTTGTCCGAGTCGTACTCAAATGTGAAGACTCAATGGAAATTTCCATTCTTTCTAGAAATTTTCAAGCTCAAGCGGTCGTCTTGGCAGACCACTGCAATTTACCAGCACAGACTATAAAAAAATAAAAAAGGCTCAAACGGGCTTACTTTAGGTGAGTGATTTTATTTGACATAGTACAACGTGTACTTTTACGTTTCCTACCATGTACTTTGTATTTTGCGGCACTTGTCGCGGATGGTGTAATAATGGCTAGCCAATATTAACCGTCAAGACAAAAATGAAACGCTAGGACGACTCGGTACTTTTATGTGAGTGCTGTGATTACTCTTACTTGTTAAAGTGATGCTAGTTTGCTGATCCAAGTTAGAATGTTAAATTCCGTTTCAACCTAAGTCAACCGAAAAAGTGATTTTTAATTTTTATTTTTTTTTATTTTTATTTTTTATTTTTAACAACGCAAAGCTAACTCACGGAAGACAAAAGCGTTTATCTAAGCGTTTATGTCCGTGTTTAGCCGCCATATAGAATAGAATTGTATTTTATTATATTTTTTCTTTTGTGTCTGCGAGAGCGACTCATCCTTTTTTGGTGTTCCGGAATGTGAAGTAGGACACGCCCACTTGTGCAAACTGTTTGACGTCACTGGATCTCGAGCTAAATGTATATAAGCCTCAACAGCTGTGGGTTGCAGTAACTACACGAGTGCTGTGAGTTTGTGTGTGCTTTCCCAGATTAGTGACTCCTGATTTTATTTTAATCTAGAACTCCCCATCGATTTTCACTGAAGATTCAAATCTACACATTTAATTGAGAGTCATCATGTCTCAGCAGCAGATTAGGTATGCATGTTTTTTCCCCCCCCCCCCTCTCTCTTATTTATCTTTGTATTGTAAATGAACATTATTTAAGGGTTAATGCAATCTCCAGTTTTTAAATTGTACTTTTTTTCCACAAAAAGTGTAATCTTCTCCTTGCAGTCTTCCAGCCAAGCTCATCAACGGCGGCATAGCCGGCATTGTGGGCGTCACTTGCGTCTTCCCCATTGACTTGGCAAAAACGAGGTTACAGAACCAGAGACATGGGCAGCAGGTCTACAAGAGCATGTGAGTACGCATGCATAGTCTGGTGCAATATTCATTCCCCAGGCATTACATACCCTGCCGTGCCCCGTTTTCCAAAGGCATGATTGTTAGTAATCCATCTGTGATGCAATCAGAATGATGTGAATGGGAGCAGTTAATTAAATTCCAGGTTTTCTGGACCGTGGTGGGATCGCACTCATGGTGAACACTTCAAAGAGACTCCTCACTATTTTGCACTGCCGATATATAATTGTTTTTGTATTTTTTTTTTAAAGGGGACGGTCTATTGCCAATGTACAGTTTAAGTGGCACATCTTGTGTGGCAGCGGTTTTCAAACTTTTGATGCAAAGTACCACCTAAAAATATACTTTCCTTTCCAAGTAACACCACAAAGGCTAATATTAAAATACAGTAGTGTACTACGCTGTAATATTCGTCAATAATGAGGTGGAGATTGTATTCCTAAATATCTTTTCTGTAACATTATGCACAGTTTAACATTTACACTGAACTTCATTGTAAGAAAATATAACTACTAAAAGAATGATTCAAGTAAACTTTATTGCACACACAAGTTTAATACGAATTGTTCCTAAAAGATGAGATGCAAATTGACCTCACTTTAACTTAAAAGTTAACTACAACTGAACTGCACTTTACAAATGGATTTCAAGCAATGTAACAAAGCACTGCAACCTTATGGCCAATTTGAACGTTTAATTAGCGACTGTGATATGGCATAATTTTGATTTAAAGATATCTGATTCCATTTGTTTTTCTTTAAAAAAAACACAAAAAAAACATGCAGTGTAAATTTCACCTTGCCGTAACAAGAAATTTCACAAATCCGTTCTCCACATTTTATGGATGAGGATGCTGTCAACAATATTTAATATTTGCTAATTATTAGTTTGTTTTTGTTTTTTTAGGATGGACTGCCTTTTGAAAACAGTTCGATCCGAGGGCTACTTTGGCATGTACAGAGGTAAGATTCCAAATATAATGATTACAATCACTAGAAATGCACGAAGAGGTTTTAATCTAAAGAGAGGGTAAGAATGGGATGTGGTGTTTAATATCATTGAGTGATATCTTCGACACAGTGGAACCTCCAAAGTTGAATGCCCCCGAAAAGTCGGACGATTTGGGGTTCACAACATCATGCTTGACATCTGCAAATCTCGAGACTTTAGTTCAGCAAGCAGATAATAATTCCTTGAGTGTGATTAGCTTTTTCTTTTAAGGTACAGCTAGCTTTACAGATAGGACAGGAAATTGGAATGTTAGTGTTCTGGATACCGTGACGAAAAGAGAGAGGGGTGTGGGGGGATATGCTATTATATTACCCCCCAAAATAATTGTAAAGCCCCCACAAGTTGTCCAAGACACATCTGCCGGTGCACTTTCAATCATTTATTGAACAAACTGTAACAACATATACGCCTCATGAGCACATTAATACACAAGGTGCTTTGGCCAAACGGGCACTCACTCTGTAGTACGCAGACTGGCTAACGGTTGGCCAGTTAACAGCCAGCCGGTAACCTGAGCTCACAAAAGCCAAATCTACATTCTCATTCGCGGACGGTCGCACGTCACTGACCAGGCCAGGCAGGACATTATAAACCCAACACACTCAAAAGTCACGTTATAGTCAGAAACATGAGGATGGTGACATGGTAGACAACAAAAATACCTGCACCTTGTGCACATTTCTTCGGTGAATAATTGTTTTCACCGATTATGTAAGTAATCAATGCGGTAATTATCTGTTCTAAAAGTATTTCATAGCTGTAATAGTAGACTAAATATTTTTTTAATATTTAAGATATGAACGGTAGCGTAAATACAGATTTCATCATGGTAAGGTTTAGTCAAGAAAAATTAAAATCACTTTACAATATTTTGTATGGGAGTTTTTTTTTTGTATTTTTTTTTTTTTTTTTTTTTTTTTTATTAAGCCATGTTTCTTCACCGATTGTTTGACCTTGGAGATTCCACTGCATTACTTAATGTAAGGTTACACTTTCTTCGTACTGAGAGTCTAAGGGTGTTGACAGTGTATTTTAAGTCAACTGGTTTGCTACAATAAACTTGTTACGTGGCTGTTTTTAGATGAGGCCGCAACTATTCCAATGTTAATTGTGATATCCATTCTGCCAACATATAAAAAAAAAAAAAGACACCCGACAATATTTTTCAATGATTGTTAGATGTAATTAAAATAAAAGTGGACATAGTGTTTAATGAATAAAAATCGGGGCCCATTTGTTGTGGGTCTCTACCTGTGTGAGGAATGCTGTTTGTTTGCATCTGTGTTTTTCATATTACAGACGTGGGTCCCCCTGGGATATTGAAGGCTAGCCGATAAGGCGCAGCCACGCTGGAGGCAAACCATTAATGGTTCTTACTATATTGCTCTATTCCAAACTACAGGCACATATGTTGTTTTTGCCATCTTTACTTGTCCTCTTGTCAACTCCTTGTCTGTAACACCCGTGCTTCTTCTTCACTTTCCAGATTTATGGCGCGTGCTTTCATAAATACAGCGGCTGAAATAAGTATTTTACATGTTTCTCATTAAATATATTTCCAAAGGTGCTATTAATGTGAAAATTTCAACAGATGTTGGGAACAGCTGGAGTAATCCATACATACAGTGAAAGTCCAACAAATAAACTCAGAAATAAAGTTGTGTGTAATAATGTGAAATGACACAGGGGAAAAGTATTTAATACTTTGTACAAAAGCATTTGTTTGCAATGACAGCTTCAAGGTGCCTCATGTATGGAGAAACTAGTCGCACGCATTGCTCTGGTGTGATTTTGGCACATTCCTCCACACAAGCAGTCTTTAAATCCTGAAGGTGCCGTGGGCTTCTTTTATGGACCTTGAGTTTCAGTTATTTCCATAGATTTTCGATTGGATTCAAATCAGGTGATTGGCTGGGCCAGTTCTAGCAGCTGTATTTTTTTTTTTCTTGGAAACCTTTTGAGGCTTTCCTTGGCAGTATGTTTTGGATCATTATCCTGCTGAAATGTCCACCCTTCGTTTCATTTTCATCATTCTCGTAGATGGCAGCAGATTATTGTCAAGAATGTCTTGGTACATTTGTCTAGTCATCCGTCCTTCAATAATGTGAAGTTTACCACTTCCATTTTCTGAAAAGCAGCCCAACAACATCATGTTCCCACCTCTGCACTTCACTTTACTGGTGGTATTGTGTTTTTAGGGTGGTGTGCAGTGTCATTTCTCCTCCAAGTGGGTGCATTATGGCATCCAAACAGTTAAATTTTGCTCTCATCTGACCAGACGCTATTCTCCCACCCTTTAACTGGCTTGTCCAAATGTTGCTCAGCAAACTTTAAACGAACTTTGACATGCTTTTTTTAAAAAAAAAATTTATCAGCAATGGGGTCTTGCGTGGTGAGCGTGCATACAGGCCATGCCAGCAGTGCTCACTGGAATGTTCAGAAGCTTAGATATGCACCTGTAAGCAATGCCATTGTTATGTTTTGCAGCAATTAGTTTGTGATGGTCTTGAGACAGCTCTTTGCTCTTACCCATCATGTGATGTGTCTTGACGCACACCTTTGCAATCAATTAGGACTGAGCCGGCTGATATTCATTTGCATTGCTAAGGAGCTGGATTGCAGTTTGATTCTTGATCGAGTTTAGGTGGTGTTTTGGCTTTGCGTGTGTTTTTGCACCTCCCCTTCTGAATGTCTTCAATACTTTTTCCCTGTGTCATTTCACATTTTTACACACAACTTAACATCTGAGTTTTTGTTCTACTTTCTTTGTGTGTATGGAGTACTTGGGTTGTTCCCAACAGCTGGTGAAATTTTCAGGTCAATAGCACCATTGGAAGTATATTTGGTGAGAAAAATTGTGACGAATAAACGAATTTCGAACGAATAAATCCTTATTTCAGCCACTGTAAGCTTTGCTAGAGCTTCTAAATGACTTTTTCACAAGGGTCTATTTTGAAGTTTGACCAAAGTCTGATCATGCTTGATTTTCTCTTTCTTTTCTTTTAACTAACATCATCTTTTGTGTTGTCTTCATCTGCTTCTTTGCTCCTTTTTGTCTCTTAATGTTTGCATCGACCTTTCTTTTTATCCTTTTCATCGTCACGTCTTGGTCTCGTTTGGCCCCTCTCTCATTTTCTCTCTGTAACTTCCTTTCTCTGCTCTTGTTCTATGACTGAAGCTTCTCTTTTGTGTTTTATTAGCCTCATATAGATTGGACTGTTGAAATTATAGTGTTGTAATGGTAATGGTGGGGAATGTTTGTTATGCATGTGGAAAGTCCAATGTGACGACCTCGTGTCTAACTGTCAACTTGTTTGTCCCTTAGGTGCCGCCGTGAATTTGACTCTAGTGACGCCCGAGAAGGCCATTAAACTGGCCGCCAATGACTTTTTCCGCCACCACTTTGCGAAAAATGGGTGAGGTTTCCCTCGTTCGATCCCCGCATAGCACGGAAGCTAATTGACTTATTCTGGACTGACTGACTGGTCGTCTTTTGTGTTTGCAGGCAGGGTTTGACAGTGTTCAAAGAAATGCTGGCAGGCTGCGGTGCGGGCATGTGCCAAGTCATTGTCACCACGCCCATGGAGATGCTCAAAATACAGTTACAGGATGCGGGCAGACTCGGTAAGCACATTTTTATCAGGCCGGACGGGTTCCGTAAGAAATAGGGTTAAACGCTTGAGCACATATTATTATTATAAATGTTATACAGTTCAAAAAAAGTTTTTGGCCCTTGGTTTATTCAAATGAAATGGCGTCTGTCTGCTCCTTGTTTTAGGGATACTTTTAATAATATTAAAAAAAAAAAATCGCAGTGATTAAACATTTCCCTGAGTAGTTAGCATCATCATAAGTCATAAGGGCTTTTTCATGGCACTGCAATGATGTCGAATTGTTTGTAACCTTTGCTTCTCTTGTCTCCGTAGCTGCCCAGCAACAAAAGCCAGTCATGGCGTCTCCCTCCAAGCTGGTGGCCACCAACACGCTGCTCAGCCGCTCCTACAACTCGGGAACTGTGAGCGCGATGATGGCGCCGCGACCCGTGTCGGCAACGCAGATCGCCAAGGAGCTCCTCCGCACGCAGGGCATACAGGGGCTCTACAAAGGCCTGGGGGCCACACTCATGAGGTAACCTCCTCCCCTTCAAACCCAAACATAGGAGTTCAATGAGTGTCTTATAATGTGTCCTCATGCTTTCAGGGACGTCCCCTTCTCCGTGGTCTACTTCCCGTTGTTCGCCAACCTGAACCGACACGGCCAGCCGAGCGCCGACCAGTCGTCTCCTTTCTACTGGGCCTTCCTCTCGGGGTGCGCGGCGGGCTCTGCCGCTGCGGTAGCCGTCAACCCCTGTGACGGTGAGGCTCCCGAGTCGCCGGCAAAATTTCCAAATCGGCTTAATAGATGCGATGGATGTTTCTAAACGTGTCGTCTTTTGTTGCTTTCCAGTGGTCAAGACCAGACTGCAGTCACTGAACAAAGGTTCCGCAGAGGAGACTTATAGTGGAGTAGTCGACTGTGTCAGGTGAGACTTGTTAACATCTTACCTGCATTATTTCCCTTTTATACATATTTTGTTTCAAGGATACACTGCATTTATTTTTCATAATTTAAAATACTTAATTATGGCTCCAAGTAACAATTATTGTAATCGTCGATTAATCTGTTGATTATTTTTTGATGAATCAAATAAAACTTTTTTATTTTTTTTTATTTTCATCTCCTCCTTCAAAATCAGGACATTGTTTCAAATTGAAAGTGCAGAATATGCACAAAAATATATTGATGATTCAGTCACTGGTTTGATCAGTAATGTCAGAAAATGGGCAAAAATGTTTTCCAGCGTAAAATCAAAAGTTTGCAAATCTCTCTTGAATATTTACTGTTGAGGGGCTAAAATTCTAATCATTTGAGGAATTTTAAGTGAAACATTGTCTCTAAATGATAACTACTATTTTGCTGATCGATTTCATTTGATAATCGATTAGTTGTTAATTAATTGTTGCACCTCTCGTCTGATGTTCTTCGGTCAAAATACACAAAGGACGAAGAATTCTTGCACACCCTAAATTAGGCCTGAAATGATCAATTGAATAAATTGATTAGAACAAAGTCGAAGCAAAATCTTACGTGTGCATTTTGTATTGGTATTTTTTAATAATGCAATTTTTTTTAATCCAATTACTCGATTAATCAATGGGACAGCTGGTAGAATACGCAATTCTGAAAATATTCCATTACCTGCTGCCTTATTTGAAATCATTTGCTCTTGCTTTGCGCCCATAGCAAAATCTTGCGCAAGGAGGGACCGTCCGCCTTCCTGAAAGGCGCCGGCTGCCGGGCCCTGGTCATCGCCCCGCTGTTCGGCATCGCCCAGGTCATGTATTTTGTCGGTGTGGGCGAGTACATCCTGGACAACTCCCCTCTCGGCGTCCTGTCGCCGTGAGGTGCCACCGCTGCCGCGTGCGCACGGGGGACCGCTCGGAAACAAGAAGGATAGCCGCTACTGGCAGCTACGTTCTATCAGTTTACATCCACGCTAGGAGGAAGCAGAAGAGTTGTTGCACTTGAAACACTTTTGGTGGCTTAACTCTCGCTCGGCCTCAGCCCGCGTTTGCACTTTGACGATGTTACTCCGTTTTTTTTGTGTTTTTTTTGGGTCCGAATATCTCCTTTTTCCACCTCCATGAGGGCAGGAGGAGCTAAAAGAGACACACCTGTTTTATTTTCAGTGTTTTACATGGTCTCTATTTGTTCCTTAGTTACCTGTGGGTGACGCCATTGAAAGCCTCCCTACACGTGAAGTCGTTAAGTGTAAAGAGCTTTTTTTGTTACCACCTCGTCACTGTGAATCTCCTCCATGCACATTGTGTGCGTGTCAGTGAATGTGTTCTGTCCACATAGTCCGTTCATTTGCATATGCATTTACATGAAATTTCATCTGGCGACGATGCCTTTGAGTGAAAAAATTATTCCACTGTTCATGCAACTTTTTTTGTACTGTGTATGTATGACTATACACACATTAAATAATGCAATCTAGCCCCTTGGTTTGTTCATTTATTTGAATGATGACACACAATTACTACGCAGCACTTTTGGACCTAAATACATGTATCTGTTTTTATTGGCACACCCAAAATCATGTACAGTACATTAACAATTATAGTACCCACGTCACCTTTTAAAAAGATCGTTAAAATCTTTAGAAGTACAGAGATTGTTTAGTGACTACTTGCAGTAATATGTACACAATTAGATGCATTTCTAGAGTGCTTTAGAGTTGCAGGTGAGATGGAGTGTATCCCAGCTGGTTTTGGGCAGAGTTCGCTTAACACCCTGGACTGGTTCCAATCTGATTGCGGGGCACATAAAGACCAAAAAAAAAAATAAATCATGCATGTTTTTGGAAATTGGTGAGGGAGCCACTAGTCTGAGAACCCCCACACAAGCACACATTTAAAACAAATGTAACAAATAAGACTGTTAGCTGCACAAGGCTTGTCAAGTAGGCACAATACAGTATGTAGTACATTCTATATGAAGTGAGGTCCACAAAAAAAGGCAGGCTAGTCCTCCAAAACAACAAGGCACACACTATGTACGATTTAAGAAGAGGGGCCCTTATTTACAACAGCGGGAATGTCACAAGCGTGCCACAAGCCGGGAATGTGTGTTATGTGCGGAGGAGAGGGGATCAGTCCAAGGGGTCGTATGAGGGACTGCTATATGACCTCTCTGCTGTTCCGGATGGCACAACACAGCACCATGCTGAAAATCATCCCTAGGATCTGAAATCACACACATGGGCAATTTGAATATCACCGGGCGGTGCCTTCAGTGACACATAAATCATCAGACACACCATTGCTCCTCCGATCCCAATCCCGATGTAGCCGATGACGTGCAGCTTGTCGTTGAAGAAATCGGTGATAGCGCTCAGACAGTCCTGGAATGACATTGGACACTTCATTAGATGCACCTACAGTACAAAAATGTTGCTGTTACAAAGATAATAAATGACAACATAATTTGCCTTTTTGTATTTCATTAATGTGAATTTGTTATTTTCATTGAAATTGGCAGTCATTTTTTTTTTGTTTAACAAAATGTTTAAAATGCGGGATATTTATTTCTAGATTTTAGGCTAAAATTAAAAGTACAACCACAGGACTGGGTTTGATTTAAGTACGTCCGCCTCACAGAGTTGAGGTTATAGGAGTCTCAGCTCGGGCACTTCATGCTTGCGTGAATTTTCTCTGGGTATTCTAGATCCCCCCCCCCCCAAACAAAAACATGTTAATTGAAGATTCTAAATTGTATAAATGTAATCGTGTACACCGCTTCTCTCGCCAAACGTCAGCTGTCAGCGGCTCCAGCTCACCCAAAAACGTAATGAGGACAAACACTGTGGTTGGATGGGTACCTAATAGTTTGACCATCTCACTGAGCAAACTGAGCTTTGACATATTTTCATTTTAGAGCGCCCAATCACTCGGCTTGACTTCACCTTGGTCTCTGGGGCGTCTGGACACAGGTCACTTGTAGCCGCTGACGTTGAGCCCCCACAGCAATTCAGCTGCAAATTAAAATATTTTGTTGTTTATATATATATATATATATATATATATATATATATATATATATATATAAACTTGGAACTGAAAAAAATTTACTCACAGTTTTGTGGTAAATAAGTGCGATGGCAGTTGCATTGGGATTGGACGTCTCACTGATGGAGCTGCTGTAGAATTTTTGCACCTCCTCGACAATCTGTTAATATATATATTGTATGTTTTTTTTTACAGTTTATGTTTCCTTTATTTATTTCAGTACATCGTTCATTTCAAAAAGTGAAACTCATTTCTTAGATCCATTAGACAAAGGAAAATACTTTTCATTCGGTCAATTCCTGTGTAATTTTCAAAACCATTTTTTATCCTTTCTTATGTAATATTTAAATGTATTGAGATTGTAAATTTGGGCTTTTTATTAGCTGCCAGCTATAATCATCACAATTACAATTTTTAAAAATCTGTGTGCAGTGAATCTGTTATACATGAGTTTCACTTTTTTTTTTTTTTTTTAATTAAACTGCTACTACTGCTACACTTTCAACACCCACTGTGATCAATATCACCCACCCAAATGAAAATTTTACGTCACACACCACGTCCTTCCACACCTTTGCACAGCTTCACTATTTGTTGTACCTGCTCCTTGTTGATGAATCCAAACACGCCGGCTGCAATCTCCGCAGCGAAAATGATCAACAGGCAGGCAAAGAACTGCAAAAGAAACAAAACCAGTTTAAACAATTTAAAAAAAAAAAAGCACACTCCTGTTGTGCATTCCTAAAGTTGTCTGACATTGTGAAAACAAAACAGTTCTAAAGTGCTAAATGAACATTTCTTGTACTTAAAAGTTAAATACTACAGAGCTGCACTCAACAAATGTACTGCACTGGATTAGAACTCAAGGTTTAAGAAACTGTAACATTATGATCAATTTAAAGATTTAATTCAGCAATTATTTGCACACCACTAGAGGGAGCCCGCGTCCCACACTTTGAGAATCCCTGCACTCCAACGTTCAATAATTCCACATAACGTCAACTTGTGATTGTACTTACCGAGGCGAGAAGACACTGAGATTCCCGAACGGCCCCGAAACAACCAAAGAAGCCGACCAGCATCATTAAGCTGCCGGCACCCAGGAGAATGTACACGGCTGCGGATACAAACACGCGAGTGGCATCACTGATAAATATGACACATTATGGGGGGGGATTTTGAAAACAAAACTCCACCGAGGCTTAAACCCTCTGGCATCTTAATCATCAGCATTTCAGCATGTTAAAACTGGGGGATTTACGCTAAAATTGGTTTCAAATTTTCAGTCTGGATCAGGTCCTGATTAAGCTTCGTTTGGATCAAAAAATCACTCAGGTGTTTTCTTTTGTTTGTTTTTTACTTCTGCACAATACGAGCAATGACATTTTGTCGGGAGATAGTTTTTTTTATTATTAATGTGTGATTCTGATTGAAAAATGTAATGGAACCATTATTAGAAAAATATTTAGCCATAGTAAAAAAAACAATAATAATGATTTTCTTTCTTTCTTTTTTAAACCGGACCGCATTGTATTTTTGAACGTCTGCAACAATTTTATATAAATACAATTTTTGAATGATTTTCTGTCATTCCAAAAAAAAAAACACTTATGAGACTTTTAATGTTAGGACATCATTACTTTGTGCATATCACCAAAACTTTTATGAAAAAAAGAAAAGAAAAACCTGCTCGTGATGTGCAATTCAGCCTTTCACCAGAGAGAGAGAAGGGGGCAGCACTGCGCCACACACTGGTCCTGCTCTTTTGTTCGAATCATTTCTTAGCCGCCATGTTAGCTTTGCTTAGCATCATTAGCCTTTCTGCTGGGATTTCCTCACTTCTTCTAGTGTGGTACACAATCTCCCTCGGGGGTGGGTGGGGGGGGGGGGTTCACCCTGAGGGCCTCATCAATGAGCGGACCCCCACTCCAGAGAGTGAGCTGCACAATTTTAATGAAGCCACACGGGGGACTCGCAAGTTGTTGTTTTTTTCCGAAACAAAAAGCTGACTGAGGAGAATGAAAGAAGCACAGCTTATTTGGGAAACAGAATAATCCGAATCATAACCGGAGAAGGCAGCTGTTATCCAAACAGAACATTTACGAGATTAAGTTGTCTTTTTCTACAGTATGTCGCATGCAAATGATTATTTACCGGTATTAAATTAGCTCTCCTTCCATCTGTCACTTTCTCTTTTTGATACAGCCTCGTGGGTCGACCACGTCAAGTCATGTGACACAGCGAAAGAAAAGGCCTCATTCTCATCATCTGTGCCCACTCCGAAAGCCACAGGACTTTTCTTTTTTGGGGGAAGTCTGTTTCTTATAAGCTGACAGCTTGTTGGTGGTGTTTTCAAATCAGAAACCCTCTACGAAACTGTTCCGTGATAAAGCGGGATGAAATATTTGGCATTATGAGACACTGTGATGCACCATAGTGTAGTGCTGTTTTCGCACAACGACGCATTACATCGACATACTTGGCAATAAGGAGGATTCGGATTCGGATTCTGATCTTGTAGCATCTATACGCAATGACCCACCGTGAACCTAACCATCGTTATTCGCTGAAAAGCTCCGCTATTTTCTGCTTTTCCGCTCAGCTTAAAGCAACAAAAGTATTACTTTGGCACCTGGCGGAATCTTGGTGTTAGTTGTTCAGTTGAATCATTGATGGTGGGTTTTTTTTCCCCCCATCTGTGTTAGAGTTTTTTGTTGTTGTTGGCAGTCCTTGAATGCACTACGTGTGATATTGAAAGTGAAACTTCCTCCCAATGCAGAGTTTAATGAAAGAATACCATTCTTGAGCATCTTTTTTCGCCCGTGCATGATGTCACAACAGTTTGTGCTCGTGTGTTATTTTGGCTAGTATGCTAGCTAATACCATTGATCAGCTTCATGTGAAGGTTGGTTGTTTGTACTGAATACAGCTGTTTATGTAACATGAGTTTATGTCAATAAAATGACATGATTTTCTGACATAAAAAAAATGATAGGAGACTTAATGTTATGCCATCGACATGTGCATATCATCAAAATTTTATTTAAAAAAAATACATTGGTGTACTTTACTGAAATTAGTGTGAATAAAATTGTTTAGTTGTGTGGTGTTGATGCTTTATGGTCCTCTCGGTTTTTAAATGCTTTGCCACCATCTTGTGGCATCTGTTCGCAATTACAACTCCCTTTTGCAGTGGGCGGTTGCGTCAATTATTCGCAGGTCTTCAATGGTGAAAAAGCATCGTTGTGGGAAAAAGAAAATGGAATTTTCTTGCACTACATAGTTGCACTCTGCTACACCGTGACAAACAGTTCACTATTTTGCACCATAGTGTATTGCATTGGAACTCAGAGCACAGGTCGGTCCCACGAGGATGGAAGCACAATGCGTACCATTTCCACCACTCGACGGGGTATTCAAGTACGTACCAATGAAGAAGGTGTCAGGGGCATCGTTGCCCGTCAGCAGCTCCACCGTTTCTGGATCAAACCGCAGCCAAAGTCCCACGGCCAGAACCAACAAGCCGGATAACTGAGGGGACAGAAAGTCACAAGTGCGGGATGGTGAGCCGAAATGATGGCTGACTAAGAGCACTATTGATTTTGAAGTGTATCTGATTAAAAGATGGCAAATTGTGAGGTGAGAAATTATTAAATCGGGACGTGTTCCTTTTCCACTTCTCTACCAGAAACAATTCCCCAAAAGGTAGTAATTTGCAAAACAACATTGACTGGCTAACGGAAGGCATCGGCGTTGCAGTGTCATAACCGATAAGTCATCAGCAACCGATATTTGAACACAAACGGTGGAGCAACACATGCAGACGGATAATATAACAATACTCACAGGCATATATTATTTTTCCTCTACAAAGTACAAATGTATTGTTACTGCACTCAGGCCACAGGCCGTGCAAGCCTCACAGCCGTGAGGGGCAGGAGGGTATTTTCTAGGGGTGACGTAACCCACCCCATTGGCGCCGCCACGTGAGCACACTTTCCGCCCCTTTTGGCCGCCGCCACAAGAGCCGTCGGTCCCATGGGCTCCTTTGCAACAAAGAGCCGCTGTCTCCTTTTATGACACACAAGTGCTCGCTCGACGCGGCACCCTTGGGTGATTGGGAGGGCCTCAATCGGACTATAACGCTCTCCAGTCCATCACTGGCGCCATTCAGGGCCAATACAATACAAGAGCCCTCACAAAGATAATAATGCTCGGTTTTTAGCTCTATTTATGACTGTGAGAATTATCGCTACTAGATCGTATCGAGAGCAGTCAAGGAACCAAAATAATAGAAGCAAGTCGATTCAAGTCAATTTTATGTATTTCTATAGCGCCTTTTCACAGGATACATGAAATATGATATCATACAAAAACGTACAGTAATAACATCAATACATAGAATGCAAAAAATGAAATTGTTTTTGCCACATTTACCCCCCCCCCATTCAATTGAAGGGACATTGTGCTTCTCCTGGTACGTGCACCGTGGCCACCTGGGGGCAGTATAATACGGACATAGAGACACGGGTACAGTAAGCTGCAGTAATAACAGCAAAAAAGCATTTTTCACAAAGGACATTGAAAATATGCCTATGAGTATTGCTCTATTATCAGTTTATGTGTTGCTTGACCGGCTGTTGTAAAACCGCCATGCCGATGCTATTCGTTAGCCCCTCTATGGCATTTCACATTGTTTGTTAGCAGTAAACTAACCAGAGTGTATTAAGGCAAAGCTATGTGGTTGTTTTGAATACAGAACGTGTCATTCTCTTTGTTTAATCTTTCATTTGAGAGTAAACTTCAAGTGGGAGTGGCATTTTTTGGCA
The DNA here is from genome assembly GCF_024500275.1 of Phycodurus eques. NCBI lineage: Eukaryota > Metazoa > Chordata > Actinopteri > Syngnathiformes > Syngnathidae > Phycodurus > Phycodurus eques. The sequence goes on along the minus strand of NC_084534.1, from coordinate 25,638,482 downwards.
GGTCGTCTTATCTGAGCCTTTAAACAGCCAAACATTCAATAGTTTTGAAGAAAAAGAACAGAAAAATAGGCCAGTAGTGCAATTTTAATGCTAAAAAAACCAAAAACATTTGATGCTAATTTTCTTTTAAAGGAAAGGAAAAATTAAATCACTCATTACAGTTTCAATACGAAATGTTTTTTACAAAATAATTTTCATCCTGTTATTTTTAAAATATATTTTTCAAGAAAAGAAAAACATTCTGTTTTTTTTTTTATTTAAGGGGGAAATGAGGCAACCAGAATAGATTTAATATAACAAATAATAATCAGTAAATGAAAAAATAAGGGCAGCAGAATTTAAGTTCAGTCCAAATTTGTATTTATTTTTTAGAAAATTTATTATTTACAAATTTTAAAAAATTAAGGAGACGGAAAAAATAAGGCCGGCAAGATAAATTTAGCGTGATAATTTTTTTAACATTTTTTTTCTCGCTTTTCTAAAATATCAATATTTGACGAGTACAACACAAGAGCATCATCTATAATAATAATAATAATAATAATAATAATAATCAGCCATCAACACGCACATTGTGTACTGTAAACAACAACAACAACACAGTGCGCCGCTCGCTGTTTTGAGGATTACACAATAACGCGTTGCCATGACAAACCTACCATAGAAAAGCACAGATTGCCGCATGCAACTCATTCCCAGTGGACAATTAAATTAAAAAAAATATTTTTAATCAATGCCTACACTTATTCTCCCCCCACGCTGGTGCAAATGGACTCACCCAAAAGATGAAGTTGAACACGAATAGCAGATATTTCACGCATTTCATTCCCCCGTGGACTTTGCCCATGGTTGCCACCTGATCCGACCCGAGTCGTGATTCGCCTCTACTGAACGACGCAAATCGATAACGCACGCACGCACACGCGCACACACACACACACACACACACACACACACACACACACGCACGAATATCGCAGATGATATGCGCGCCTGCTCGTCGTCGTCGTCGTGCACGTTCACGTCAGCCTACAGTAGTCGCGAGCGTGCGTGCGTGCGTGCGTGCGCGAGACACCAACAGCCGAAAACATGCGCGTGAGCGAGATGCAGGCTGGCCACGCCCATCTCCCCCCCCTCCACCGTCTGCACGCGTGCATGTGCGTGTGTGCACGCGCGCGCGGAATCCCAGGGAAGGCGAAACACAATGACTGACCACAAACAATAACATTGACCATAATGATTATTTTTAAAAAATCATTTCCCTGAACAAATTGGAGTGCGTGATGAGTGTTAGCTGTACAGATGTAACCGTCATTTACATTTTAACAACTAATTTGACACGGAAATAAGACTTGACTTGCGAATTTAATTCGTTCCGTGGCCGAGCTCGCAAATCAAAACATTCATACCTGAAATCATCTTTCCACGTTGAAATGAATGGAAATGCCATGAATCTGTTCCAGCGCCACCCAACATTTTATTTTATTTAATTTTTTTTTCAGATAAGAAAAAGAGCACTCGATCCTATTGTACTTTATAAAAAACATACAGTCATAACATAAAAAGCAGGAAGTAAAGAATGAAAACGTTTGCGTGTTATGATTTCCTGATGCCCATTTCAATGCCCATTAACATTGTGCTGCTCCTTCAGGTGTGCACGTCCTGACCACGAGGGGGCAGTATAATACAGACGTACATAATACTTGAAATGTTTCGCAACTAAGTGACAGAGTAAGTTTCAGTATTATTATTATTGTTATTACCATTATTATTGTTTTATTGTATTTTATTTTTTGTTGCAAAGGCCATGCGGCCTATGTGTAAATTTGGTCAATTTCATATTTTCCCACAAATCCATACTATTGGACTGTACCCAAGTGGGTTATTTATTTACTTACTTTTTACAAGTGTTTGACCAATCTGAGTGAAAATGGCTTGCTGTCTTTAATAATGCAACGTTAATGGCTAAAAGTGATGGTTTTGGAGATGCAAGGATTCCGCCCTGCGACAGAAATATGCCTGTGAGTCAGTTTTATTGTCTGTCTACATGGGTTGCTTTTCACTGCACCGTTTGCGCTCTGTTGCTTCAATAGTTATAGACCACGACATCGACCGTAGTTTCGTTAGCTCGTCTATGGCCTTTTGCGATGTGTGTTAGCACTTTCATCAAAAAAAAGTTACGTAGTTTGTTTAAATACACCATGTGTAATTATCATTGTTTTATGTGTCAATTTACAGTAAACTTCAACTATTAGTGGCAATAAACAACTTGAAGCAAGCACACTTGACCTCTTTTTTAATGAATGGTTAGCTATCTAGCTGCCAAACCGCTGCTTGTATTGTAGTTTGCCGCTGCCATCTTGCAGTCATAACTACAATTTTTGCTTGCAACTGAAGACACAAACATCAGTGAAGCGACGGCTCGCAACACGAAAAACAACAACAACAACACCAAAGTCTTGCTGTGTCCTTCTTTTATTTGACGTGTTCATGTACTGTACGGTTCGCGTGTGCTGTGCCGCTTCATGCGGACGAGGATGACATTATGGTATGGGGCATCGCCGTGGGGCGAGTCGGGCTGGGTTGACCCGCTGTGCCGTCCCGGCCTCCCGTAGTCACGCTGCCTTTGTGCCACCGTTTACGCGTGTGGGCGGCAAACAGCGACCTCGTTTGTTTGCCAGGGGAGTCAATGGTGTGATCATCACAAGACTTATCGAGCTGCTGCCCACCTCCCGCATGCTGCGGCAGTAGCCATTGTCAGTGGGCATAATCATTGGCATCGACATGTGTTATGTACATTGGGAGGATGGTTTCTTTGGGATGGGGGTTTCAAAGTATAGTCTTTCAAATAGATATAGTTTAACAACTGCATTTGTTATGAGTCAATCCCTGTCCAAGTTTAGTAAAACAAAAAAAGAGAGAGAAATTACATCAAAATCTCGTGAATGTAGTTATTTTTTTCTCCCGGATACTGGCATTGAACCTCACATGAGAATTTAAGTTAATATTGGTCATAAACGTAAATATAGCGCATGGGCAATGCCAATATAATCCTGCCGAGTTGATTGGTTGTCTTTTTTTCCGAGTCAAATGTTGAACGTGAATGTAACGCAACGCATGCGCAATATCAATAGAAGCGATCAAATGTCAGTCATCCAAGCGTTAGTAAAACAAAAGAGAAACATTAAATGAGTAGTCTTTCTTTTCCAAAATGTTGCCATTGAACGTAACATCTAATTCTCGCAAATCGCAATACACATCAATGCCCATCCAAGGTTTAGTAAAACAAATTATAAAGAAAAAGAGCGAGAAGAGTTAAACAGTCAATGGAGGATGTCAACTGTTGCGTTGAATGTAACATCGCGCATGCGAAATGCCTATTAAAGCCCACCTAACGTCGATTACTTCGCTTTCTATCTCGTTTACAAAAGCGAAACGAGATTTAAAACAAAAAATCAGGCGCTTTCTACTTCCGAGTAAAATGTTACCCATGAACATAACATGACACATGCGCAAGGCACATTTAAACAAGCCGGGCGCATGAAGATTACTCTTTTTACCGATTAAAGTGCCGGCCTTGAATGTAACACTGCGCATCCGGAATACCCACTTTACATGAGCCTGTTAGCTAGCATGTACCAGACGCCCTTTTCCTTAAATGACGTCAAATAATCATTATGTCATGTTTCCACGGTACACGTTACGTTCCACGTGTTTATGTGACCCAAAAATAACCGGTTGTTTATTATTTTAGATGGCTTTGTGACCCTAAATCAGCACTAGCAGAGCTGTTGCAAGCACCGGCTTGTGCCAAGAGGCGTTGTTACGTCATTTCTCCTCTAGAGGTCAGTGTTGCGTTAGAGTTTGATGAACAAAACAAGGCGAAAACAAAACGAACATAAGGAAATATTACTCATAAAAGAAAGCAGCAGCCCTTTTTTTTAAAATTTTTTTAACTGCCTCTCACAGGTATTACTCAATGTTTTAGCTACAATAGATAGTTTGACAAGCTAACTAATAAAAAAAAATAAAAAATAAAATTCAGTTCTAAAATAATAGCAACCGTAAAAATATGGCTAATCATATTATCAACTACAGCCAAAGCTGTAATTTATTGGAAGTCTTATTCTAATGCTACTGAAGAATGGAAAAAGTCACATTTGTAGTAAATTAAAGCCATATGTTTTTTTTTTTTTTTGGTTGGTCTTTTCCCCCCATTCTGTCCAAAACAACTTTGACGCCAGCGTGATTGAATTCCAAAAACACACAACGTATAATGTACATGTTTAATAAATAATAATACACAATATTTTCAACACGTTTTCCTCATATCAGACCTGGGCCAAGTAAAGACAAACAAACGAACAAACAAACAAACAAAAAACAGAACGCTTACAGTATGATTGTGTTGCATTGAGGGCTGTGCTGTCTGTCTCGATGACAAGTTTAAACCTGCAGTTTTGCGGACAGTCGTGTTCTCTTCGGCTGCATTTTTACTCTCAACTCTGCGTCATTCAATTCGTCTTAACCATTTTTTTAATACAGTTTTCACCCTGCTACTGTATCTTGAAGCCAGCAGATTGCACAACATTGGAATATTTGCATAATTTGCAATCTTTCCACAGAGCGACAGTATGTAGATTTCCTCAGGCAATCCACCTCTGTTTTTAACGGAAAAGTCAAATTATCACCAAGCAGTGTGTTTCCACATGTCTGAAATATGTGCGCCAATGTATTGTGCGGGGGGGGGGAAGAACAACATGCTTGGGAGAGGACGTTCATTCAAGGATTGCTTGAGGTATGTTCACGTACCTTTAATACGATACGGCTCGCATTGCAGGTCGCAAAACGTTATGTAGCCTAGCAAGCTAGTGGTACCATGAACGGTTGGACGTAAACATGCCGGCTTTCTGTCAAATCATGCTCTGAAGCTTCGGCAAACATTGGTTTGTGCGCGTAAATAAATGTTGACAAGGGCGACCGAGTATGACAACGCCGAGCACGGTAGGCGATGCGCCGGTCGCAATACGCAATCCTATGGGTCGACGCTAAGGTGCGCTGTCGGGGAGTTGTCGTTGATATGTCACCCTACACGGAAGATATCCCCAAACAAATCAAACATGGTAGACTTTTCATTTTGGTGTCGTAGGGCTATCGTTGGGCTGATAATTTGACATAATACTAATAATTTACTCTGTGCAGAAGTCTTTTTTTTTTGGGGGGGGGGGGGGGGGGGTATTTGCCTCATCACTGCCGCCACGACTTGCGGCTGAGCACGCACACGCAGGCCACGTTGATGCGTATGAGCCTCCAGGCCACCAGGTTCTTAAAGGACGTCAACGCCCGCACAAACGTGTGCGAGTTGGTGCAGCGCGAGTTCCAGTGTCGAGTGTCGATGCCCAGGCAGCCCGAGTTGCCCGCGTGTGAGCTGTGACACGTAGTCTCGAAGAAGTACTGCTTCTTGTTGACGTTGTTGATGTTGACGTCCGGCAGCACCGTCACCTCGTTGCCCGAAATGTCGGTGGCCTTGGTCTTGTTGCCCACCCACACGCTGATGCTCTCGCACACCGAGTACACGCCCCGGTGCTGGGGCTGCCCCGCTCGCCGCCGACTCCTGCGCTCGCCGCGCGATGCCGGCTCAGTGTCGGGCGTCCGGGCGCTGAACAGCACCCTGGGAGAGAGCCTGCGCCGCCGGCCGAAGAGTTTGGGGTCCACCCGAGGGGCGGCGGCGGTGGCACCCGAGTCTCGCCGCTGTGCGTCGGAGGCGGCGGCGCCCGAGTCCTCCCCGACGGAGGCCACAGCGTGAGCACTGAAGAAAAGCAACAGGACCAGCATAGACGACCTCATGGGCGCACCGCCTGCAGGGTGGAAACACATTCTTAGTGAAATAACGTGGTTGTACAAGTGTGCACACCCGAGGGTGTGGCTGCCTTCAAAATTAACCAAATACATTCAAACTCAGGTTAAATGGGAGTCAGCAGACACGACATGGTGTGTTTTTGATGATAGAACATTTATATGGACAATATGTGCGTACCTCATTTTAACATGCATACGTCCTCCATTTTTACACACGACTATTTCCACGAGCCAACGTGACAACAACGACGGCGTTATTTTCCTAAACGTTTGCGACCCGTCGTCGGACGTCTTGACGCTCCGGCGCGACAGTGGCCTCTGGCTTTGTACAAGTTCGAGTGGCTCTCAGTTACATATCCTCATTTTTTACACCAAAAGACACACAATCTCAGGCAGCGCGACCGAGTAGGCCAAACAGAACAATCCTCCCCGAGTCAAGTTCCCATAAAACAATCTGGCACAAACGGCCGACTCGCCACATTTACACATTGAATGGATGCTTTTTTTCCCCAACCACTTTGTGACGCTATACAAGAATTGAATCTGACTTAGATATGCTTCATAACTTGGAATAATCATCTGCTCAACCAAAGCGCTGCATAAATTGCATTCACATTCACATTGATAGCCAGGGCTTGTTTTGAGTAACAGCGTTGACCCTGCGGTAAAGTGTCATTTATGATCATTCCATTCTCTTCTGTGGGGACTGACAGGGAAGCGTGGAAGCGAGCGGACGTGTCGGCACCCGTGCCGGCGCCGTCGGCGGGCTCCTCTTCCAGGTAGGTTTGTTGTGCCGCGTTTTGCCCCCGAGGGGGTCGCGCTCGATCGACGCGCTGCGTTCAAATGGTTCCAATTCAAACGAAAGCCCGTCACGTGACTCCCGATGACACATGAAGGCCCTCTGTGAGGTCACACACCAGCGAATTAAACCATAGAAAAGTCAAGATGTCACTTTTGTGCTTTTCCGGTCATACAGAATCAGAGCTTGTGTGCCATGTTGGTGTTTCTTTTCTCTCACGCAGGATCCAATTAAAATTGGCTCTCTAGAACACATTGCCGCCGTCACAGGTTTAAACAGAAACACGTGGCTTTGCGGCTAAAGGGGGTGGCGAAAATAAGTTGAACCCGTTTGTATTTGTTTACCAAGTCGCTTAAAGGGGACATATGGTGTACAACCCCAATTCCAATGAAGTTGGGACGTTGTGTTCAACATAAATAAAAACCGAATACAAAGATTTGCAAATCGTCTTCAACCTATATTTAATTCAATACACTACAAAGACAAGATATTTAATGTTCAAACTGATAAAATGTTATTATTTTTAGCAAATAATCATTAACTTCGAATTTTATGGCTGCAACATGTTCCAAAACAGCTGGGACAGGTTCATGTTTACCACTGTGTGACATCACCTTTTCTTTTAACAACATTCAATAAACGTTTGGGAACTGAGGACACTAATTGTTGAAGATTTGTAGGTGGAATTCTTTCCCATTCTTGCTTAATGTACAGCTTCAGCTGTTCAACAGTCCGGGGTCTCTGTTGTGGTATTTTACGCTTCATAATGCGCCACACATTTTCAATGAGAGACAGGTCTGGACTGCAGGCAGGCCAGTCTAGTACCCACACTCTTTTACTACGGCAGCCACGCTGTTGTAACACGTGGAGAATGTGGTCTGGCATTGTCTTGCTGAAATAAGCAGGTTCCATAAGCATCAGTCCATCTTAGATGAGCTCGGGCCCAGAGAAGCCGGCGGCGTTTCTGGGTGATGTTGATAAATGGCTTTTGCTTTGCATAGTCGAGTTTCAAGTTGGACTTCCGGATGTAGCGCCGAACTGTATTTACTGACATTGGTTTTCTGAAGAGTTCCTGAGCCCATGTGGTGATATCCTTTACACATTGATGTATGTCAGTTTTTGATGCAGTGCCGCCTGAGGGATCGAAGGTCACGGGCATTCAATGTTGGTTTTCGGCCTTGCCGCTTCCATGCAGTGATTTCTCCAGATTCTCTGAACCTTTTGATGATATTATGGACCGTAGATGACGAAATCCCTAAATTCCTTGCAATTGTACGTTGAGGAACATTGTCTTTAAACTGTTGGACTATTTTCTCACGCGCTGTTCACAAAGAGGTGAACCTCGCCCATCTTTGCTTGTGAATGACTGAGCAATTGAGGGAAGCTCCTTTTATACCCAATCACGGCACCCACCTGTTCCCAATTGAGCCTGTTCACCTGTGGGATGTTCCAAACAGGTTTTTGATGAGCATTCATCAACTTTCTCAGTCTTTTTGGCCACCTGTCCCAGCTTTTTTGGAACGTGTTGCAGCCATAAAATTCTAAGTTCATGATTATTTGCTAAATATAATCAGTTTGAACATGAAATGTCTTGTCTTTGTAATGTCTTCAATTAAATATCGGTTGAACATGATTTGCAAATCATTGTGTTCTGTTTTTATTTATTTTTAACACAACTCAACTTCATTGGAATTGGGGTTGCAAAAATGCCTTTATAAGTATACAAATAGTAGGGTCTGATCAGTTTGAGATCTTCCCATTTCTGAAAAGTGACTGTGATAGAGACGTTCTACACTTCAGCCTAACTGTTGCACTGAACACACTGGGGCTAATTTACAAAAAAAAATAAAAAATAAAAAAAATACATGCCACACGGAGTGCCAATTAACTATTGACATAGGCTGGGTGAAGATCCAGAGTCACTTTCAAGCAACAGCAGCCCGCACACGGTCTGATACAATATAATGTAGAGGCACTATTAAGAAAAGAAAATTCTCAAGTAACTGCTAACCTACTTCTGATTTGTTGAATTTTTAATCCGAGTATAAATGTCAAGTAGACAAAAAAATATATAAATATATAAAATGGGAATGGGCACCTTCGGATATTGTCTAACAATATCGCTTTAACTGCAACAATAATGATTTTTCAACGATAACATCAATTAAGGCAAATTCCGCCACAGCAAATGCTCTTAAATGAACCAAGAAACCAGTTACTGAGAATTTCTGCTTCTGTGTGGGCACACGGAGGCGTTGTGTGGGGGTCATGTGACTGCCTGGCTCCGTTTGACTGGTGGAATGGAGTCGAACGTCGCTAGTGGTTATGTTGCACTGGTGGAAGAGTCCTGTGACAAAAGTCTCCCTGACAAACCAAAATAGATCTCGAAAGCAATAATAATAAATTGCATTGGCTAAAAATACAAGTTGCGAGCGCAACGTAGCTCAATGTAATGGAGTAAAAGTGGACTTTCTCATTAATACCCACCTCTGTTATCATGTCAATGCCTAAAGGGTAAGCAGAGCTGCATTGAGTTTTAATGGGTACTAGTGCTGTGCACAAATGGGTGGTGACTTGAATTCGGATTGCAGCAGGCATGCAAAAGCGATCAGAGAATCTGAATTTTCTGACTCAAATCAGCTCTTTCCGGTTCAGTAGATTGCTTTCAAGTAATCAAAATGGATTTTTCACGTGTCGGACTATGACATATCTTTATTTTAGTATAGTACTAGGAGTAACGAGGCGGCACGGTGGCCGACTGGTTAGAGCGTCAGCCTCACAGTTCTGAGGACCCGGGTTCAATCCCCGGCCCCGCGTGTGTGGAGTTTGCATGTTCTCCCCGTGCCTGCGTGGGTTTTCTCCGGGTACTCCGGTTTCCTCCCACATCCCAAAAACATGCATGAATTGGAGACTCTAAATTGCCCGTAGGCATGACTGTGAGTGCGAATGGTTGTTTGTTTCTGTGTGCCCTGCGATTGGCTGGCAACCAGTTCAGGGTGTACCCCGCCTCCTGCCCGATGACAGCTGGGATAGGCTCCAGCACTACGCCTGTGACCCTAGTGAGGAGAAGCGGCAAAGAAAATGGATGGATGGATAGGAGTAACGATTCGATCCTGATTTGTACTTTTTTTCGCCGGCTTCCTACTCAAATCTCTGATTCATTGAAGACTCTAAAACCGTCCAAGGATACTTGTTTGAGCTTCTCGGCGTGCGTCGCGCTTACCTTTTCTGAGTCCGCTCGGGAACGGAAGCGCCTCACCGGGCACCTAGAGGACGCGAATGAAGCCGCGATCCGCGCTCCGGGCTCCTGCCATGTGGCCCCCGTCCAGCACACCTTGGCTCCTCCTGAGACAAAAGGCAGGACTTTTTTTTTTTTTTTTTTTTTTTTTTACTCTCGTAAACATACTATAAACACCTTGCTAGCATCATCACTGGACTCTCACATAGCAAACATACCCAAGCCTCAAAAAGCAGGTTAAGGCCAGCAACGCCTTCTGTGCTGGCCTAAACATTGTCAGAAGCACTGATCCACATTCTTAAAGGTTCGACCTGAGCACAAAAACAGTGCATAGGTGAATTGTTTTTTTCTCGCAAATAACGGAGGATAGCTTCCCAAAAAAATATATTATATTATATTATATTATATTAGGCGGCACGGTGGCCGACTGGTTAGAGCGTCAGCCTCACAGTTCTGAGGACCCGGGTTCAATCCCCGGCCCCGACTGTGTGGAGTTTGCATGTTCTCCCCGTGCCCGCGTGGGTTTTCTCCGGGCACTCCGGTTTCCTCCCACATCCCAAAAACATGCATTAATTGGAGACTCTAAATTGCCCGTAGGCGTGACTGTGAGTGCGAATGGTTGTTTGTTCCTATGTGCCCTGCGATTGGCTGGCAACCAGTTCAGGGTGTACCCCGCCTCCTGCCCGATGACAGCTGGGATAGGCTCCAGCACTACGCCCGCGACCCTAGTGAGGATAAGCGGCTCAGAAAATGGATGGATATATTATATTATATTATATTATACTATCCAGCCGTCGTAGCGCCGTGATGGATTTGTCGTGGCACGAATCGCCTTCTGATCATGCCTCACAATAAAGCAGACATCTTCCCTTTTGTTGTGTCATCTTAGGCGGAATGTTTTCATTCGCCCGTCACACGACACCCGCTGACAGACCACAACAGTCGTTTGTCACGATCGTATAGGCGAGACGAGCCGACGGGGGGAATGTAAGCCATCGTTCTATCGAGAGTAAACTGGCCGCAAATCTACGTGACAGTGAAGTATGCGCCATGGCACGGGAAGTGGTCCGTGCCTTATTAGTGCCTTCAAACTTAGCATGGCCCAGAGGAGTTGAACCTGGCCAACGCAATTATGAGCCAAATACAGAACATCATACACAAACTCGCCATCCATCCATTTTCTGCCGAGCAGAGGTTCAAACCCAGAACCGCCGGATGTGAGGCAGATGCGCTAATCCACCGTGCTGTCCCTGCACAGTCTAATAAGATCAAAGAAAAGAACTGTATTCGAATAATACCAGTGCTCTGAAGATGTTTCAATGACATAAAAACAACTTGTATTTGTTTTGTCTTTATTTTGATACATTAATTTGTAATATGTAAAGTGGACCTAGCTTTTGCATCATGAAAAATACTAATGTCAAGATGGAAATGTTCAATATTCTTCAGATGTAAATTGGGTTTTGACAATGTCAAGTTCAGGTTTTTCCCCCCCGTAATACTGGAAACTTTCAGTTCTCTTTCGAAGCAAACTAAAATGGAATGCCTCTTATTACGTTTTGAGTTATATCAGAGATCACAATTCAGGGGTTATTTATTTGCTTTTTAAATTAATTTATTGTTACTTTTAATTCCTTCATTTTATACAGAAAGAAGACCTAGTCTTTTTATGATGAAAATGATGTGTGGTTTTTTTTTTTTTGGTTTTGCAGCAGCAGTTGATAGAAGTGGGAAGTTTCAGTTCTCTAATAAGGAAACGTACAACGGAATGCTACTTGTAAGTTTTTAGTTACATTAGATATGACATTAATTCGCGAACTTTTCCGCATGGAAATTGGTCTGTAGATGTAACTCTATGTAATATCTGGATGAATGAATTTATTCAATAATGAAGCAGTGCACCATCAACACTGTGTATAGCGGGGATGGGGCGCTGCTGACCTCGACTCGGGACGTTGTGAGCCGGTGGGGAGAATACTTCCAAGACCTCCTCATTTCCACCGACACGCCTTCCCATGAGGAAGCAGACTCTGGGGTCTCTGAGGCGGGCTCTCCTATCTCTGGGGTTGAGGTCACAGAGGTGGTTAAAAAGCTCCTCGGTGCCAAGGCCCCGGGGGTGGATGAGATTCGCCCGGAGTTCCTCAAGGCTCTGGATGTTGTAGGGCTGTCCTGGTTGACACGCCTCTGCAACATCGCGCGGACATTGGGGAGAGTGCCTCTGGATTGGCAGACTGGGGTGGTCTTAAAAAGGGGGACCGGAGGGTGTGTTCCAACTCCAGGGGGATCACACTCCTCAGCCTCCCTGGTAAGGTCTATTCAGGGGTGCTGGAGAGGAGGGTCCGTCGGGAAGTTGAATCTAAGATTCAGGAGGAGCAGTGTGGTTTTCGTCCTGGCCGTGGAAACCAGCTCTACACCCTCGGCAGCGTCCTCGAGGGTGCATGGGAGTTGGCCAAACCAGTCTACATGTGTTTTGTGGACTTGGAGAAGGCGTTTGACCGTGTCCCTCGGGGGGTCCTGTGGGGGGTGCTTCGGGAGTACGGGGTACCGAACCCCCTGATACGGGCTGTTCGGTCCCTGTACGACCGGAGTCAGAGTTTGGTCCGCATATCAGGCAGTAAGTCAGACTCGTTCCCGGTGAGGGTTGGACTCGGCTAAGGCTGCCCTGTCACCGATTCTGTTCATAACTTTTATGGACCGAATTTCAAGGCGCAGCCGAGGTGTAGAGGGGGTCCGGTTTGGTGGCCTCAGTATTGCATCTCTGCTTTTTGCAGATGATGTGGTTCTATTGGCTTCATCAAGCTGTGATCTCCAACTCTCACTGGAGCAGTTCGCAGCCGAGTGTGAAGCGACTGGAATGAGAATCAGCACATCCAAATCTGAGACCATGGTCCTCAGTCAGAAAAGGGTGGCGTGGCCTCTCCAGTTCGGGGGATGAGATCCTGCTCCAAGTGGAGGAGTTCAAATATCTTGGGGTCTTGTTCACGATTGAGGGAAAAATGGAACGGGAGATCGACGGGTGGATCGGTGCAGCGTCTGCAGTGATGCGGACATTGTATCGGTCCGTTGTGGTAAAGAAGGAGCTAAGCCGAAAGGCGAAGCTCTCGATTTACGGTCGATCTACGTTCCTACCCTCACCTATGGTCACGAGCTGTGGGTCGTGACCGAAAGAACAAGATCCCGGATACAAGCGGCCAAAATGAGTTTCCTCTGTAGGGTGTCCGGGCTTTCCCTTAGGTGAGAAGCTCGGTCATCTGGGAGGATGTCAGAGTAGAGCCGCTGCTCCTCCACATTGAGAGGAGCCAGATGAGGTGGCTGGGGCATCAGATTCGGATGCCTCCCGGACGCCTCCCTGGTGAGGTGTTCTGGGCACGTTCCACCGGGAGGAGACCCCGGAGAAGACCCAGGACACGCTGGAGAGACTATGTTTCTCGGTTGGCCGAGTTGATTGGTTGATAAAGTTTGTTTCTTTTAACAATGTGGTGATTAACCTTTACATACTTAGCTATCTTGTCAGCTAACGAGCTGTAAGTCCAATGTCACTTTTTCCCTCCAAAACGCAGCGTTGTGTTAAGTTTGCTTTTTTTTTTTTTAACAGCCACTCTGTAAAAAACACATTTATTCAACCCAAATGTTCCCCTGCGAGTGAAAGCAAAGGAAGCCTTTCTTGTGTTATTCAAGCTAATTTCCAAGTGAATTATAGTTTGTGGGGAATTTAGTCAGATGCAGATCTTGTGTCCTCTACTTGCGTTGGCCTCCTTTATGATGGCGGAAGGTCGCTCATAGAAAACAGACGTCTCGCTTATTTCGAACGCCTGATGCGAAAACGTCTTAGTGGTTTAGTAAAAAGAAATAAAAATGTCCAGTCAGCAATTGCTTCTCGACTCGGCGGGTTACAAGAATTCACGAGACTGGGCCGTGCACCAGCGTTGAGCTCGGAGGCCAGCGGAGCCATGAGCGACAGCGACAGTAACCGAAATTTTAGAAACATCTCTCAGTGTGATGCATTTCAGTTGTACAGTCACCAAGCTCCAAGCCTCCACCGAGAACCAGAAAAATGCTCATTCGGCTCAGCGCCAAATGCTCCAAGGTCACAAACATCCTCCAAGGCCACATCTCATTGGAATTGGTTCTTTTGCAGACTGGCGCACTTCCACTCAGTTCTGTGAAAATCAGTTTAAGAGTTTTTTGCGGAGTCATGCAAACGAACATAGAAACGCGCATGGCCAAAAACGGTGTAAATGGAACAATTAAAACGGAATGTTTGGGCGTTAACAACACGGACGCCTTGCTGAAATCAACAGCTGAACGGTCGTCACGGCAAACTAGCAGCGGTGCCTTAAAGCGTGTGGAAATATTTTATAAAAAATTAGAAAGGTAGCGCAGTCGCTTGTAAATTAGGAAGTCTTAATCTTTAATACGATAAAAGTACGCCCATCTGAAAAGGAACCCGCTATTCACCAAATAGCGGGTTCCTTCACCAAATGCCCTCCTGTAACAGTAAAAAATAAAAACAAACAGACAATATACTAGGGACAAAGCACCTGTAGGCGCTTTAAATGTCTACAATGTTTTTTATTTTAGGCCTTCAAGACCTAGCAAAGTCGACAATATCAGATGTTTAGGCTTCGTTCATGTTTACATATACAGTATCATATCAAACTTAAATAAAATATGAATAAATGTGTGAATCATATACGTGTATTGAACTATTGTGGGAAGACACCAGCCATAAAGAAAACAACATTTTAGCAAGTTCGGCTTCAAACCGTCATGTCGTCAACCCGTAGTTACGCTAGTTATCGCAGCTAACCTGCGCGCAGCGAGTTGACGCCTGAAAAATGAGCGACGACCTCGTCGATTAATCTAAGATAGATCACGATAAGATAACACGATAATCATCACTCAAGCAACAACTACAAAAAAATCGGAACTTCTTGCAGCATATTCAAGTTCTTGCTTTGTTTGTGTATTGCTCCTAAAAACGTGTTATTTTCTTCAGCTATTTTTGTTGTGCTAAAGAACTGAGCATTGTTACACTGTGAACCTTTATCGTACATCTTGTACCGGATCTCAATGTACTGTCCGTCTGTCCGTCCGTCTGTCATCCATCCATCGATCCACGAATTTCTTTTTCTAATCCATCATTCAATTTCCTCCCATCTGTCCATCCCATCCCTCCCACACTCTAGCGACCTGTAATTGTAAGATTTATTTCTGATAGACAGCACTGCAGTCACATTATGTGCTCATGTATTCAGTATGTGCAATTAGTTTTGCTTCATGCAGAAAGAGTGGAATCTACGAGGACTGTAAACATCCATCCATTTTCTGAGCCGCTTCTCCTCACAAGGGTCGCGGGCGTGCTGGAGCCTATCCCAGCCATCATCGGGCAGGAGGCGGGGTACACCCTGAACCGGTTGCCAGCCAATCGCAGGGCACATACAAACAAACCACCATTCGCACTCACATTCACACCTACGGGCAATTTAGAGTCGTCAATTAACCTACCATGCATGTTTTTGGGATGTGGGAGGAAACCGGCGTGCCCGGAGAAAAGGCTGTAAACATAAAGTAAAAAAAACAAACAAAACATCATATTGTCAGAAGCCAGTCTACAGTAGTTCTACTCAATAACTGGAACCGCTCCAATCTTCCATAATGGACGTGAATCCTTTAATTAATGTCAAATCGGCCTCAGTGATGTCATCCCAAGAGACAACTTGAATAATATTTTGCAGGTAGTCAGGGGGAAAAAGGCAGGCTCATTTTGTTGCTATGGCAACAGTGTTGTCTTTTCCTTCCACGGGAAATACCCCCCACCCCACCCCCAATGACTCAAGTTTTGTCTTTATTACCTTAAGGAGATAAGGCTTTTTTGTCCACATAGGTTGGTAGTTTTTTTGCACAACTTACCGTCTCCAGCATTTATTAAATGAGTTGACAGGTTTTCCCATTTCATTTTAGTGGGAATCCACACATTTAGCTGACAAATCTTAGGAGAACAATGGCTCTGTCCATTATGAAAATTCATCCACCTAACCCACCAATGCCTAGTAAACAGAACAAAACCCAAGCAAAGAGGCTTAAACTGCGCCGCAAATTGCAGCTGACGTTCGTACGTGTTTGTGAAAATTCTGTTTTGGAACATTAAGATTGTGATTATGTGGGAATCGAAGTTGTTACAGCAGCACAGCAGAATTTGAGTGGTGTGAGGTTAGCTGTTTTCATTAGAAAATAACAAAAAGATGACATCAGGGAGGTAACGGGCCCTTGTTTTTAACCACATGCATAATCAATTGTTGTGTGTCTACGTTAACATTATTCAAACCTTGATCATCAAACTTTGACGCAATGCTCTTTCTACATAAGATGACGCTGGCGAAAAAAATTAGCATGGCCCATCTGGCTATTATAATGCCGCCAGTTATAACTGCTTGCGATCAAGAGTTCGTTGAAGTCTGAGGTCTGGAATTCACCCCAAAATGTCTGCTTCAAACAAAAGTGGCCAAGTTACTGTTCCATTTTGTGCATTGGTCCTTGAGACCTTTTCGTTCGTCTTATTAGGATAGACTCGCATATCACCCAATTTCATGGATTTTTTTGTTTTTTTTGGGGGGTGGGTTCCCGAAAAGTTATGCTTTTGGAGAGGTTTCCGCCCGACGCCAGCGATATGCATTAAATGCAACCTAAGCTCAAATTACTTTTCTCTCATGTACCCCCACTCCCCCTCTTAAATGGCAGTCTGGTCCTTTGCAGCGCTGACAATTAGATCCAAACTTTCCGTCCAAACTCCTCGGTGACGGCTCTGATGTCCAGAAGATCTGAAGGGAAACATTTGGAAGTGTGGCAGCCTTTTTTTTTGTTTTGTTTTGTTTTTTTCCCCCTGCCGTGTAACACAATACACGCACCGATTTACAATCTGAAAAGTTCTCGCAAGAAGACTCGGCACTTCCTGTTCAACACGCATGCACACACACACACACACACACACACACGAGTGCATAAAAATCTGTGAAAATACATGCTGTCAGCCAGGGATAAGTAAAACCAGCTCTAGAAGGAATGTTCCATAAGCCCGCAACAGCTTTTTTTAATACCAGTTGACATGAAATATAATGAGTGTCAATGACAAACACGTGAGGCACGGTTCGACTGGGCCACTAAACGCAACACGGCAGCTTCCCCAATGAAAGCGACGGACGGGCGATTGCGTCCCTCGATGTTTACGTCATCGGTGCAAGTTCAGTTAGGCCGTCACCTGATCTGAACTGCACATTTTGCGTGCTCGAGAAACCAAATCAATCCCATCCAAAGCTTCCTTGATTGCGTTGGCCGCTTCAATCATTGGACGGCACGGCGACGCCCGGTGCCAGACAAAATAGCAACGCTTTGTCATTGTTTTTTTTTTTTTTTAAGATTCCTGAACAGCTCGCCTAAAACAACAGCACGAGTAAGTACCCAAATGATGTTTTTAATCTAATATGGTTGAGTCACCAAATGTAGAAGTCAAAATGATTTTTATAATGCTAAAATACAATGATTATTGTGACATATGAATTGAAAAACAGGAAAAAGGAAAGCACATTATACTTAAAAACCCTGTAAAGGGAAATCATAGATTGGATTCCAAAACTTGAAAGTGGCGCATGAGTTGCCCCGCCCCCACACTATAAGAACTGAGCGTCATCGTTCACATCAGCCATTATCCGGTGCAGTTACGAGTTACTTAGCTATTATTACTAGGCCCATGCAGAAACAAGCTTTGATTGAGCCTGAGTTGGCGCTAGTCCCGCCTCCTGCCCGCCCACTGAGTTTGATGGGCGTTATATACTGTATATTTCATGATGCGCACAGGGTAACAGAAGTGGCAAAATCAAATAAATAAATGGTAAAATTAATAAACATTGACATCAATGCATTTTGAAAAAAAAAATACATTTTTTTTATATTTATGTCTTCAAATAATAAAAAAACAACAACATTTAAATAAATAATTATTTAAATATTAAATACATACTGAAATAATGAAATACTTTGTGACACATTTATTTATTTATTTATTTAATAACATATATTTAATTTTGGGCAGTCTTGGCCCTCCATACAATCATGTAGGGATGTGTAGCATCCATTTCTCATGCATTCAGTGGACACGCCCGCAGCGTTTGCGAGCACAATTTTGAAGGCTCATTTTACATTCTTGGTGATTTTTTTTGTTTGTTGTAAACATTCAAATTTGGCAGGGTTGTTATTGTTCACAACATTGTTCTCTGTGGCGTGTCAAATAGGAGTTATGTCGAGAAATAATTCAAGTTTTACTGTTTTAATCTACTTTGAAGGCATTTTTGACCAGATGTTCTCTAGGCGATGTCACACAAAACAAAAATGCCATTTTTTTCGCCCCCTCCACACACAAACAACAACCAGAACCCATAATTCGATTTTCAAAATTCTTGGTGTGGTGTACTAAGTTTGAGGTGGCCATTCCAACCAGACTTAGTCTTGTCATTTTGTGGTCAATCTTGTTACGTTGCTATTAGAAAGCATATTTATTTTCACTTCGAATGAACTTCAATATGTCAAACTCTAGTTATAAATTTGTATTTCTGAACACAAAGTGTTAGTTAAGTTAATATTTGATGACCGACTTATTAAAATTGGGCCCAATCCCACGGGACACATGATCATCGTCGGACTGCGACAATATGGTGACGCCTGTTGAAAACGATAAAACATTGAGAGCTCACTGAAATGGAAAGAGTCTGAATTAAAGCACCTCATCATGCTAGATGGCGTCTTTTCATTTTCACAATGTTTGAGCTAATAAATGTATTCAGAACTTTACAAGTTGATGTTCTGGTATCATGAAATTCACAATTCGCTTTGTTCTTGAGCTGAAAAAGTTCCCCAGTTAACGGAACAGCGATTGCGTCCATCTTTGTTCTCGCCATCGGCGGCGGTTTCGTCCGGTAGTCACCTGATCTGAACTGCACGATTAGCATATTCGAGGATCCAAACCAATCCCATACAAGGCTTCCTTGATTGCGGTGGCCGCTTCAGTCACTGGAAGGGACGGCGGAGAAAATATCAACGCTTGGACCGCAAAGTTATAATTTCAGCCGTCTCGTAAGGGAATAATTCGCTCTTCACGTCATTCTTTCCACCCTCTGCCATCGTTGCAGAAGGTCTGTCGCTTCTTGTACGGCGCGGCCCTCGCCGTGTGCCGTCGCGCTGCTAGCACAATAAATCTCAGAACTTGTTTCAGAAGAAGCCAATGGTGTGGGAGAACAAGTGTAGAGCTGATCTTTGTTTTTATAGCTCTGCGTGTCTCCCAGCGGGATTTGTGAGGATTGCCAGGGCGAATAGTTTGCGCTTGCATGTGGCGTTTTAGTGCTTTTGACGTTCTCTAAACAATAGCAGGCGGTTTATATTCTTGGAACTTGTCCAGCGTGCATTTCTTTAGTACCTGCGTTAAGGTAGATGTACTTTGGCGTTGCGTTCAAAGTTGTGGTGGTTTGCCTCGGTGGAGATCTGGGTGTTGTTGTTTCTCAAGATCTTTCACAGCTATTCCAGTCGTTGGATCCAACCATTCAAAGATGCAGGGGGTTGCGGCAGATGTTACTTTTTTTCTGGAGGGCATCCCATTCTGATAGAACCGCTGCTAGGTTAATTAAGGCTGGGAATTTGATTGGATTTGTTTGATCGGCTAGGACAAAACTATCAATTTTTTTGTTATTCTAATATTTTGTTTTTTGTGGCGTCTTCTCTGACTGCTCTGAACTCCTGTTTCCATGCCAGTGTTACAGTGATCAGAATACTACTACCAGGAGAGGTTGTAACATGTTGACTCAGAGGTGATTAATCAACAATCAGTTAATATTTTGGTAACATCTAATCTCTTCATTTTTATTGTTCATCAGCATGTTTCACATCGATCAATGCTCTTCATGATGATGAATGGTCTCTAAATATCATCAAAGGAATGTTTTTTTCTTCTTCCTGAAATTAAAACTGTTGTATTCATCCCACGTGACTCACGATTGTCATCAAGCTGTGACAGTGTGATCGAGATCAATCAAATTGAAAGAATCTGCATTAAAGCGCTTCATGATGGTGAATGGTCTCTAAATATCGACAAATAATGTTTTGTTTTTTTCTGAAATACTTTGATGTAAGACTGTTTCATTCCACGTGACTGCCATCAGTCCGCCACGATATGCTCGAGGGCTCACTCAAATCGAAAGAGTGCGCAATAAAGCACTTGATGATGCTGGATGGTCTCTACGCATTGTTTTTTTTTTTTTATGATAGGTGCTCGAATAATTTATTCAGCATTGTATATGCTCATGTTCTGGCATGAGGAAATTTCATTATTTTGTTGGCTCTTTAGCTGAAAGAGTTTAGGAAATCCAGTTTTAAATGACCAAGTTAGTTGTTGTGAGCATTGAGTCACAGGTTTTAGTGCTTGTGTTTGTGTGTGTGTGTGGTCTCATTGTATCTTTGCAGCCCCTCCTCAAAGTAGTTCTACTCTGTCTTCACTTGTGTTTGATTTTGATTCATTAATAGCCAAAAAAGTAGGGCGGTACGTGGGAGGGCGGTGAAATCAAGTCGAAAGATTCCTAGAGCATAGCATCAAGTTTTCAAGTCGTAGCCGTGCGCGTTCCTCAATCGTCATTGCGTACGCGGTTTTCACCGTCGCGGTGAGAACGCCCGAGGCCGCGAGAGACGACGGGACATGCCTGCGTCGGAGGCTTTGATGATTGCCGTTGTTAACACATATACGACGGCTGGTTGCCAGCGAGGGAGGGGCTGGCGCAAGCTCTTGTTTTCTGGCGGCTAATTTTTTTCTTGTGAGGCCCAGAAAGCACAACAATCTCATTACACTGGTCAACAACAAATTTATTGTCGAATAATTTTTCGCTGATTTACGACCATTTTGATGCACTGAATCCAAATATCACATTGGTTTTGCTCAATCAGGTCAAATTTTTGAATTACGGATACATTTTTGTTTCCATGTACAGATATTTTCGCTTTTGAAATGTCATTAATCCGTCCGGCCTCCCCCCCAAAAATAACAAAAATGTTTGTAACGTGTTCTTTAATAACAAAAATAGCACTCGATCATACTGTACTTCATAAAACCTTAAAGTAATGACATAATTGAATACAATGTAAATAATTTTTGCCATGTTTTTTGCTTCAATTTAATGGACATTTTGCTGCTATTTTATTCATTTCTTTTTATTTTTTTGCTGAGGATAAAGTACCCGAACACTATGCTTGTGAATATTGTTATATTACCTATCTACGTGTTGCTCCACCGGTTGTGTTCAAATATCCGTTGCTTGAAAGGGTAATAATACCGTGATACTGATGCTATTGTTAGCCTGTTTTGCGTTATGTGTTAGCATTAAGCTAACAGACGTTAGCAAGGTAACTATGTGGTTTGGTGAAATGCACAACATGTAATTCTCTTTGTTTTATGTTGAGTTTGACAGTAAACTTCAAGTGAGTGGCAATAAACAGAAAGCTCGTAAGTCGGGTCGCTCATATCTCAAGGCACCATTGTTTATTGTATACAGTATATACAGTATTTATTCTTCCATGGATATTCCAATGATTTATCGGTGAGTGAGAAGCCTCTCATTCATATCAAAATGTTTAAAATAAGCTTTTCTCTCCCCTCTCAAACGGTGTGGGCAGTAGCTGGAATATATCCCACCAGGTCATTGTGCGGCTTTTCCCCGGCGCGACGAGGCGCTCTAAAGCAGCCACACCAGCGCAAAGCCTCGGTTCACACGCTGGCTGTCCATTTTTATGCCCTTCTCTCCTCACTCTTTCTCTGCATATTATGCGCACACTCGCTGCTGACAACGAGGCACTCTAAAGCAGCCACACCAGCGGAGTATCGAAAGGGGAGATACAGTCTTAGGGGTGTAAGCATCGCTGGCTCGGTAGCTGCATGACGCAATTGTGCCGGATAACCTTGTAACTCTTGTAAAACACGTTGTCATTGGTTGCGCAGTGACGCATTTGTATCAGGACGTGCCACGTGTAGACACTCGTGACGTTAAAACATCAAAATCATCATGAAGTGGATAGGCGAGGTTTTTGGCAACCGTTGTAGCTCAGGATGGATTCTCCAGAGTGGTCCCACACAATCTTCAACTATAAACAGCAGAGTGAAACACTGAAATAATTCCACTAATTCCAGGTGTGTTAACACAGATGATGTTTGTACCTTGTACTTGTTTGCCACCTGCAGTGGGTAGGGAAAGTATTCAGACCCCCTTAAGTTTTTCACTCTTTTTTATATTGCAGCCATTTGCTAAAATCATTTAAGTTATTTTTTTCCACATTAATGTACACACAGCACTCAATATTGACAGAAAAAAACCCCAGAATTGTTTAAATTTTTGCGGATTGATTAAAAAAGAAAAACTGAAATATCACACAGCCATAGGTATTCAGACTCTTTGACTCGCCATTCTTCTTGCGGGATCCTTTCCAGTTCTGTCAGGTTGGACGGTCAACATTAGTTGGCAGCCATTTTCAGGTATTTCCAGAGATGCTCAATTGGGTTTAAGTCAGGGCCCTGGCTGGGCCATTCAAAAACAGTCACGGAGTTGTTCGGAAGCCACTTCTTTGGTATTTTAGCTGTGTGCTTAGGGCCATTGTATTTTTTGAAGGTGAACCTTCGGCCCAGTCTGAGGTTCTGAGCACTCTGGAGAAGGTTTTTGTCCAGGATATCCCTGTACTTGGCCGCATTCATCTTTCCTTCGATTACAACCAGTCTCCCTGTCCCTGCAGCTGAAAAACACCCCACTGCATGATGCTGCCACCACCATACTTCACTGTTGGGACTGTATTGGACATATGATGAGCAGTGCCTGGTTTTCTCCACACATACCGCTTAGAATTAAGGCCAACAATTTCTATCTTGGTCTCATCAGACCAGAGAATCTTATTTCTCACCATTTTGGAGTCCTTCAGGTGTTTTTTTCTTTTTTCTTTATCAAGCTCAATGCAGGCTTTCATGTGTCTTGTACTGAGGAGAGGCTTCCGTCGGGCCACTCTGCCCATAAAGCCCTGACTGGTGGAGGGCTGCAGTGATGGTTGACTTTCTAGAACTTTCCCCCATCTCCCGAATGCATCTCTGGAGCTCAGCCACAGTGATCTTTGGGTTCTTCTTTACCTCTCTCACCAAGGCTCTTCTCCCCCGATTGCTCAGTTTGGCCGGACAGCCGGCTTTAAGAAGGGTTCTGATCGTCCCAAACGTTTTCCATTTCAGGACTATGGAGGCCACTGTGCTCTTAGGAACCTTAAGTGCAGCAGAAAACTTTTTTGTAACCTTGGCCAGATCTGTGCCTTGCCACAATTCTGTCTCTGAGCTCTTCAGGCACTTCCTTTGACCTCATGATTCTCATTTGCTCTGACATGCACTGTGAGCTGTAAGGTCTTATATAGACAGGTGTGTGGCTTTCCTAATCAAGTCCAATCAGTATCATCAAACACAGCTGATGATCAGAAGAAATGGACAGCATCCGAGTTACATATATGAGTGTCACAGCAAAGGGTCTGAATACTTATGGCTGTGTGATATTTCAGTTTTTCATTTTTAATAAATCAGCAAGAATTTCAACAATTCCGTTTTTTTGTCTGTCAATATGGGGTGCTGTGTGTACATTAATGAGGGAAAAAATTAACCTAAATGATTTTAGCAAATGGCTGCAATATAACAAAGAGTGAAACATTTAAGGGGGTCTGAAAACTTCCCGTATCCACTGTATAAAGGCAAACATTTTTCCTCTGCAGCTCAGTCCTGTACGCAAACTCGAACAACAGCTTCTTCCCTCTTGTAATCAACTTCTTAAACAGCTAACCCACAATTCCATTGCAACATGCTGCCAATTTTATTTGTCTGAGTTTGTTGTCACATTTCTGTCGGGCCAATTGTACATTACTCGTGCACTCACTGTAGTAGTCTCGCCACGCTGCACTATTTGCATATCTGTTGTTGACCAATACTGGCCACTCATGCCAGAGTAGCATCTGCTCCATTTGCACACTGACTGAGGAGTATCTGCAACATTTGCACAATCAACATTGTCCCATATTATCACGCTACTAGTCACTTTAAACCGCATACATTCCTTGAAGTCTCGGCGCCCTTTGCACAATGATCATTGCACCGGACTATTGCGAGATTAGTCATTCGAACTGCTCTAAGTGCTAGAGGACTCTGCATCTTTTTGCACAGTTGTCAAAAAAAAAATGTATATTGTACCGGCATTACCAGATAACCAGCAACCCTTCATTGCTCAGCGATTGTTTTTCTCAATGTCTTTATGTCTCAAAAGTGTTCTCTGTCAATTGACTGTCTGTTGTCGTACTAGAGCGGCTCCAATTACCGGAGACAAATAAATTCCTTGTGTGTTTTTTGGACATACTTGGCAAATAAAGATGATTCTGATTCTGATTCTGAACTACAGTAGTTCCTGGTCTCACAGTTAAAAAAAATTAAAATACATTACAAGCCCTTGGAGTGCCAACCCAGGAAAAATCAGTTGGACCAGCTGCGGATCAACTTTCAAAGTTTTTTTTTTTAATTTTTTATTTTTCTCCAAACCTCTTTAACTTCGTTCTTCCCCCAGTAAACATTGTGCTTAAATGCATTAGCAATAATCCCAGTGTCTAAACAGTGGGCCCTTACATGTCCGCTGACTAAAGGCCCGTCAAGTGTTTGGAAAGACATCAAATAAGCATCCTCCCAAGAAGCAAGTTGACCTGTGGGCATGTTCCACAATGTCTGGGCCAGAAGATGTCGAGTAGACACGCTCGGGATCAAGCATGAAGATTTTGACTGTCGGACTTCCACTGGAATGCGGTTAGTCTGTCAGTCTCGGCAAGAATGCAATATCCATTGCTCCTCGGGGATCAGTGATCATCTCAAACGATGATGCGTTCAGTTGTCCACGACTTGGTTATGAGCATTACGGAAACCAAAGAAGAGAATAAAATGTGATGAACGAGATTGCCAAAGTTTTTTGGGGGGACTGTCAACGACTATCTTGGGGAATTCTCAACACAGGTTCTTGAAGTTGAAAGAGTTTTAATACCAGAATCCAACTTCAACAAGATCAAGAGTGTGCAGACACACTGCTTGACACAGTAGCACCAAAACAATCCACTTTTTTAGTTTGGTTTGGTAAGTATGCTACTCAAGTCACTCAGGGAGTTTCTCTCAGAGTTCCGGACTGCTGTGTTGTCTGTTAACGTTGGAACCAAAATATTCTGGAAAGACGAGTAACTGCTGGTTTGCAGAAAAACTCAAACGATGATTGATTTATGAAAACTTTCATAGAATTGTGTGAATGCAGAGAAACAAGCAATTGCTTATGCTGCAGTGATATTTCAGAGCACTCCCACGCATAACAGCCGGGTCGTTTTCCAACAGATTCAAAGTCAAAGAACAAAATAAGCGTCTTGTTTAGGACATGTAAACTATTATTCTTGTCCCCCCAAAGCATTTATCAGCTCATACATATCAGACTTTCTTCGCATGAAGAATAATCATGGACAGAAAATCAATAACGTTGCCCCAAAGACGCTCACCTTTCTAAACTAGTCAACTGATATGCACACAGCTATCTTTATGTGACTAGTAAATCAGTGCATCTGGCTTCATAAGAGTCGTTAAAAGGTACATTGACAGCTCTGTAGGCAACAGAGTGTCTAACTAGAAATCTGCCAGTTGTTTTAGGGCCACTTGAGCCTTCAACCAATGCATCTGTGCCTAAAGTTTCGCGACTACGTTATCGTTTCCCCTGCTGAAGAACAAATTGAGGGCAGCGGGCGAATTGAGGGCGTCACCACCGAGTCAAAAGTCTTCCTGACACTCTTGCATCAGTCCATTGTTAGACAAACAAACAAAGAAGAAAAATGATAGTTTTGCTCTTCTCTGACATTTACTCGTCAAAATGTCATCGAGGTTTTTGTTCTGCGACCAATATGTGTCCTGCCCCGGATTTGTTTTTCATCACTTCTCACTATTGTAAACCGACTTTTGTCTTCTGAAAAAACATGGGAAAAAAAGTCTTTTTTTCCCCATGTAAACAGTAAAACCACCTGCAGGAGTTCATGCTTTACTACGCCCAAAGGAAGATGATGGATGCATGCAAGCTATGAAACACCATGTACAATTTGTCATGAGGTCCAAAAACAAAGCCCAACGAGGAGATTTTCAGGAAAACCATCAACCCTATGAGCAAATCTTCTCCGGTATCATCACCTGCTCTTACGACAAGAATACAATCATTCATTTGCCGCGCTCTGTGGCATAATTTGAGGAAATTGCCCCGCGGCTACCTCTTCGTTTCCACGCCAACATACCACACAAACCCAGGAACTCTGCAGGAATTTTTGTTGTCGTTGTTTTGTACCTCCAGAGAAGAGGAATGCACCTCTGCTGCTGTGTAACCTGATGAGCCCCACGGATACGCTTCAGCAGTCTCGCCGGGGATGGAGGTTCCCCGCTGGAGCTGATCTACGACGCGCTCGGCCTTCAGAAAGTGTCTCAGTAGTACAGTAGTCATTAAAATCCCCCCGCAGCTTGTGTTTATCACCAAACACAGACGCAGGAAACGTAAACAGCGTGCAAATGAAACCCGTGTTCTTTTACCTGCAAAAGGTTGTTTCAACTACTTTTGATGCATTGCAATTTTCTGTAATTCCAAGGAGTTGAAAGGCAAATGGTGGTGTACCTCTGCAAAGGCTTGGCCTGTTGCTCCACGGGAGGATTATTGGAATATATTCCTGCGTGCGTCCGCGGGATGCCCGAGAGGAGAAGAGCACATTCTCTTGCATTTGTCCCAGGCTCTTGCTCTCTCAGCTCTGCACTTGTTGGAAACTTGTTCTGATAGTGAGCAAGTCCAGCAAGTCACTGTGCGCCTCCGTTGAGTATGTCGTGCGGTCCTAGTGCCCGCCCGGTCCTCTCTGTCGGGCCCGCTCCTCTTGTCTCGCGCTTTGGGACGACTCAAGACTATTGCAAGGATACTTTGAATACCTTTGAGACTCGTGCGGAGCGTTTCCGTCCCAGCCGCATTATTAAAGTGCGTTGCAAACGACTGCACTCCTTAATTGCTCTGTAAAGGTCGATTGGAGCCTTGGGTGCATTTTGCACGCCGGCGAGAGTAAATAAGCGCAGAAGAGGCCCGCTGTTGTGCTAAATCAGAATTAAAAAAAAAAAAAAAAAAAAACTCTGAGAAGCATCACGGCGATCTGGTTCACGTTAATTGATTGATTTATTTATTTAAAGGAATCTTGGACGTTGGAGCATAATGTTGAATGTTATTGGCCACCCGCAACATCAGAGAGGTTGTGTCCTGTATACTGTATTCATAGAATTGTACTAAAAATAAAAATAAAAATATCGCGTGATGCAGTTTACGATCTGACTTCCGATCTTGACATAGATCTCGTTTGACTGAAACTTGAGTAAGTAAAGATGAAGATGTTATCTTATTGGAAACACGTCTTAAAGGTGCAGTCCTCCAAAGATTCAACATTCAAGAATCCGACAGAAAATTAACGTGAAAAACCCCAAAGTCGACATTCATTTCATTACATCGGGAGAATGTCAACATCCATATTTGATCAATCTCAATAATTGATAAACCCCCAAATGGTTTCCCAATCCTTTAAGTGAATAGTTGTTTTTCCCCCCTCAAAATCATACTTTGAATCTGTTGTGCCGAGTCTCAGCTGCTCCTTTTCTTTACTTTCTTTGCCGTTGTCTCTCCAATGAATACAATGAGCGACCGAGATCAATGAGACAACATTCATTTATAAACACAACTATAGAAAAACTAAGTGTATGCAAATATGCAAAAACATATGAATTGGCTGTTGAACATCGGAGAACTACTTCCCCTCAACAAATGTAAGCCTTAAAGAGCCAGTGAGGATATCATATATTTGTTTTCAAAGCTCTGATCTTGGTTCTTATTTTTCCTCTTTCCCACCCTGTCCGATTCAAACATGCCCTTTTCTTTTTTTGTTGTTGTTGTTTTTTTTTTACGAAGTTGTGTGTAAAGTGAGTAAAAGTACAGTAATTCCCAAAAGAATGACTCTGCAGAGCTGATCGTGAGCAGATGTCTCAAACCCGATCACCTCGCTCGCGCCATTCAACCTGCAGACCAAGTTTTGCATTGCAAGCGTCGCAATGGGAAATATAATTGGAGGCAGCGCTGCCGAACGAACCCGCAGCAGATCTTTGGCGTTCTCGTCCCAGCGCCAAACATTTGCCCTTTAACGTTGGAAAAATGTGAAAATTGTCCTTTGATAAGTTTCCTAAATTATCAACAGTGTTTATGGGATCAAGTTCCACGCTGTGTGTCCTTTCCCCCCCTCCCCGTCTGAGCCTCACTCCAAGGTTACTCCAAGGTCACCGGGAAGTCGATGATTTATTCCTCATAAGTGAGACGACGGCAGCGGAGAAATAAAAAGCGCCGCTTGTGTTCGCACTGATGTCGGCGGCCTCGCACATCTGGAGCCAAATGGGAGCATCTGGATAGGCGCGAGGATTACCGCCGCCGCTGCTTTGAATTAAGCGCTCGCAACGCTAGGGGGCGCGGGCTTTTCAACACACCTCTCCGCCATTGTTCCGCAACCTTTATGGAACCGAGGCGCACATTTGACGTTATACAACAGTCAATTCCCACCGAGCAATCTGATTGGACACAAGTCACTCCGTGATTGATGCTACAATACAACAGCACAGAGACTTTTTCACTTTCCAGACGCACACTGATCGGTGGCGGCCAAAGTGAAAAGGAAGAACAGATGAATTGTCGTACAGTTCGTTGCGTGTCGCTTTCATAGTTCTCAGAATTGAGATCGAGAGATCTGATGGGCCTGTGCTCAGACTCCATCCGAAGTGTGTGACCTTTGAACTAGTGCCCCCCCTCCCTCCCCAGGCCAGATCAAGCCCCCTGCAAGATGGCCTTTTTTCTGGGGTTGGGGGAAGCCCCCTCATTGCATCAGGACAATGACTGTGTTGTTTAGGACATCATTTGTGCATTGGATCGAATTTCTCGTAGTGTAACGAGACTCTAAAAAGGCAAACTTTCATGTTGGACGCTCCTCAGTGCTTCTACAGTGTGTGCGAGAGTGAGTGGGTGATTGCGCTGCTGGCAGATGTGCTAATGGTCGGAGAGAATTCCCTTCCTCCCTCAAGGTGGAGAGCGCTGTCCTTCTCGACGGGGATCCTCTTGAAACGGTTGAAAATGCTTGTACGTTGCCCTTTTTAAAATGACCTTTCATGTTCACAATTTAAGTCAGTTCCCACGTGATGTGCTTTTATCCAAATCCCCCAATAGGAACAACAATTACAGCGCACTTTAGCGCCGCTGAAGGCAGCATGTTTTGGAGGGGTTGGTCCTTTTTCATGCAAATGACCGACTGCTCGGCCGGACCCCTCTACTGCGGCGCCACAGCCGAGTACGCGAAGCGCAATGCGCACGAAAGCCCCCCAAAAGACTGTCAAAGCCACCGAATGACACGATCAATTAACGTGCGGATCCGTGCATGTGGCGCATGTAGCGGACCAGTGCGAAATCGTGAACGCACGATTCGGCAAAATTCAGATCAATTTTACTCAATACTGCATGTCCCAATAAGATTTTAAAAAAAAAGAGATTAGATCTGAAGTAGACTCGCAGTCCATTCCAGGAGGCTCTTTGACCATCAATTCATTATTAAATGCCCAGTGGTTGCCAGTGAAAACACTGGAAAACTAATGTAACAAACAAAATTAACACAAAAAATAATTACACTTCAACAAAGCATGTCGCAAAACCTTACCTTTGCGTTCCACTTTTTAGATGTTGTCGTAATTGCCATTTTCCTCTTGGTCTTACCTCGACTGATACAATTATAAAAGGCTACACACACACACACACACACACACACACACACAAAGCCGAATGGAGTGCAAAATGAAACAAAATAAAGTTTTCAAAATATTTAGTTGTGTGACCGTCCAACAGTTCTGACTTAGCAGCAGCTTTTCTTTTCATTTTTATGCCCTCTGCTATGACGCAACAAAATTGGGCTTGTTCAAAGCGTAACATCAACATCTTTAAATTTCCTATTTAATTTGTATTTAACTTTTATCTGCAACATAGCTTTCATTTTCCTATATTCAAGTGCAGTGTTAATATTCACAACAATAACGAATATACTTTTAGGCAATAAAACCATGTTTTTGACCAACGCTTGGGCCGATGCGTTACTTTATTTGAATGTTTTTGAATGTCATTTGAATATTTGAAAAAAAAAAAAAAAAAAAAAAAAGGAAAATCTTATATATAAAGTTTATATGGTAAGATGGACTTTAACAGCCTATTGTTGGCAATATGTTCAAACATAACAAAGCACTGTCGTGGTCCCTTGTGCATTGAGTGTGACCCGCATTCACAACTATTTCATGTGCCCTTGCCCTCTGGGACTTGAGCTGGTTTCTTGAGCATGCCTCGCTTCAAACACGTGTAATCTAAAAAAGCTCAAGAGAAAAAAAAAAAAAAAAAAAATCATCCCTCAACTCTCTTGCTGTCATTTCCATTTAAGCGTGCCGTACACGTTTGGTTCCAGCAGTGCTGCCACTCCGTGTGCTTGCAATTCAAACAAGATGGTTAAAAAAAAAAAAAGGAAAAGACAAAAGTCAGGCAGGAAGGAGGGCAGCTAAATCTATCTGCTGCCCTCTTGTGGAAACATGCTGTAACTCCTCTTCCTGCAGTGATTGACATGGCCTCTTTTAGTAAATCTCATTTCTGTATGAGGAGTAACTAAGCCAATTTATTGATTGTCATCAAGCAACAATTTAATTGGCAAATTCATGTTTGTTGTAATTAGGTAAAGCATTTTTCAACATTGTTCTTCTGCATATGACAACAATGTTCACCGCAACACATCCTGTTTTGATGCCTTTGGCGTCTCAGAGGACGCGCGATGGGGCAAGTACGGTGATCCAAGAGCTCATTAGACGTCGGAGCAAATAAATCCTCGCAGGGATTGAGCAGGCGTGCCAGGCCCACAAAAAAAAAACAAGAAAACAACAACAACAACAGTCGGCTGTCGGAAAGCTCAATGTCGTCGCCTAATGAGGCTTTCTTTACGAGCCGTCGTAGCTCGCTGAGGAGGTGCGTCAAATCAAGTGCGCCGCACGCCGGATAAAACCGCAGACCCTCGAGGCGAAAAGTGACTTTATCTTTGTGACACTCTCAGGCTGGAACGCATTCTGGTCCGAGACGCAGCGGGAAGCCGTGATGTGCGCAGCGGGCGATTGTTCGGCAGATAGTCGCCGCAGCGTGAAGGCTTTATGCATGCTCATCCATAAGGTATCGTGGCATAGTAGTAGCGATTATATTTAGATGCAATTCAGGCCTGAATGATTATCATGTAGTGTCGTCGTGGTCGACAATCGTAAATGTTAAACCCGTCCAGTATTTACGATCGTAAATCCTTGTGCTCAACATCGAGTTGGGACGAGCCACAAGCTACATAACCGTGACATGAAACTGAAGGTTGGCCAATCAGGAAGCGACCGGAAGCTCGTACTGCTGTCGGACACAACTGGTGGTCCCTCACCATAATAAAACATGACAAGAAGAGTTTCCAATTGCAGTGTAGTAACCACATAAGCTAACATTTAGCCTAGCTTCTGCCATCGCTTTGTCTTTGTATATTCCAGCAGTCCAGCACCGTGCAGAGGCATACAGATACCTGGATCGCTGGCGCAAACTTAAAGTGAAGTGTAAGGTCCACAGACAGCTAGTGGAGGGAGGCCAGAATAGGAGTTATGTGCTCCCTCTTTCGGGTTCCAGTTAAGAGGTGAGCGTCAGCATTTTGAACCAACTGAAGATGTTTGAGGGAGGACTGGTTGACTCCAAAGTAAAGTGCATTACAGTAATGCAGCCTAGATGTGACGAAGACTCTTTCGAAGTGCTGCTAAGAAAAAGAATTGTTTTCCCTCATTTTTTCTCGCATATGTGCGTCTCTCACATTTTAGAAATGGGTTCAGATGATACAAATTGGTACGTGTGAACGCGGCTTAGGATTTAAGCGGCAAAAGACAAAATCCCCCAAACTTCCTAAACACGACGCGTCTTGGTTTTGTGCGCCTTTAGGGAAATCCCGCATCCGGATAAATTCTTCCTCTTTTGCTCTCGCCATCGTTACGAGCGGAAATCCTCATTATGCCAATTAAATCTCTGCATCAACACTGCGGCCCGGTGTTCGTCGTCACCGGGGTCTTTTCCCACAACGGCGCTTACCGCTCTGTCATCATCTCCACTGACCTGGATCGCCGGCCCACGCCTCCACCTCGCTAAAGATTTTAATGCTGACGGATGCGAGGGGAGGGGTGGGGGCAAGGGGGTGGGGGGTACGCTCATGGATACAGTGTAGCAGGTGTAGCTTTCAATAACCTCGTGGCCACGGATTTTGAATGGAAGTTTAACACATCCTTGACAAGCGAGACGTTACTTTACAACTTCCTACACGCACGCACATCATTAGCCGCCGTGTTGTTGTTGTTGTGTGTGTGAAACTGTTTGCATCTACATGAAAGCAAGTGGGTGAACACTCCGCCTGGATTTTCGTTTCTTTTGGCACCAAATGAAAGTCTAAAAAGTAGGATATGTTCCTGTTTTGCATATGTTGCCCCTGTTTGTGTGTGTGTGTGTGTGTGTGTGTGGAGAGGAGGGTGCAGCTGCCGCGCTCGGTGGGCTCAGGCGACTGTGAAATGTGTTCTCAAACAGTTAATTTCACAGCCCGGATGGAAATGCAGGACGTTGGCTTACGCGGCATCAGTCGAGGTCACGCCGTCCCGCGCTAATAGCGCCGTCGCCGTGGTCACCGCTAGAAAAAACAAAAAACAAAAAAGAGATTCCCGCCATCTGTTTGCTGCCAATTTGAATTGCTTTCTTTTTGTTGTTGTTGTCAAATTCATATTGGAATGAGAAAATAGAAGCTGTTTGGAAAAGAACAGTTCTCCAGGGATAGGGACTGAGCCCTGCTGCGAATAGCAAAAAAAAAAACCAAGTGATTTAATTTATTTATTTTATTTTTTGCCTCCCCCCCAAGAAATGTTTAGAATTGCCTATATTGACTGTTAAAATTAATTTCAAATTCATCTTACAAAATGACCCTTAAGAACCAAATACATGATTTGATTTCGAAAAAATGCACCAGAAGTGTACAGGCACATGCGGCAAAGACTCTCCGTAACTTCCACTAACAACCCAGGCTAAACTCAGCTCCTCCACTGCATACGAAGCTTGGTCTCTTAGTTGAGATGCATTACTTCAGCATACTTCCTTGACACCGATTACAGTGCTACTTTTCCATTGAGGCAGTGCTTTGGCGACACCTTATGGCAACCTAGGGCGTTTTTAGATGGAGTACACAAACCACATTTAGGTGTGTTTTTCAGCCAATAGCCGGTTTTAGGTTTCACGGAAAGAAACGTGAATTGTCCTCAGTGTTGCCAACTTTGCAACTTTTCTCACCCTTCTATTTTTCTCAAAAGCAACAGGCTACAAATCGAGCCACTTTTTGCGGTGTTCGCGGACTCCTGACTCAGACTCCTTTTAAGAGCACGGGACGTTCACCCCTCTGCTTCCAGACCGCAAACGAATGTCGCGCACGCAAAGCCAGAACTGGCTAATTCAAGCGTGTAGCTGCCAAGTCATGGGTGGAGAATCTCGGCGTGGCGGCGCTATTATGTACAATTGCCAACGTGTGACGTAACATTTCAGAACAGCTCGCTCACAGATTTTCAAAGATATGTAGATGGTATAAGATTTACTTTACACTGACGCCAGGGACGCAACTATTTGTATAAAAGCAATTAAAAAGTCAATTTTCCATTATACGCCCCTTTAAGACAGCTCTTGTATTGGATCTCATTAGATTGCGCAGGTGCCCAGACATTACGACACATTTGTGCACTTCCCCTCATGAATTTACCGCTAAAGGTTGCGTTGCCAGCGGGCCAATTTGCACTGGAACACGTCATTTCCTTCTAAATGCCGATCTGCCTTGTAACCTCTCTCAGTAGTTGTCAGTATTTTCTCCTCAAAAGTGCACAAGCTTGCAAAAAAGACCAAGCTTGACCGAGCATATGCGCGCTGTTTAATATTGAACCAACAGTTCTTAAGTGAGCCGCGGCGCCACGATTCCTTGGTGGGCCACGTTCCTGTGCCGCCGCCTCGCCGTGCTGCAATTTGGCACCCTTTCAGGGGTTACTTTCGTCAGACCATCTGCCCCTTTTGAAAAGTGTCTGCTTCACACGCTTCCAAGTCGGTTCTCACACTCGGGAGCAGGATTAATTAGCTGCAGAGAAGGAGAAAAGGCAGCGAGGAGCAAAACAGTATTACAACCCCAATTCCGATGAAGTTGGGACATTGTGTTAAACATAAATAAAAACTGAATTATTTGCAAATCATGTTCAACCTATATTTAATGGAATACACTACAAAGAGGTGGCACGGTGAAAAACTGGTTAGAGCGTCTGCCTCAGAGTTCTGAGGACCGGGGTTCGATTCCCGGCCCCGCCTGTGTGGAGTTTGCATGTTCTCTCCGGGCACTCCGGTTTCCTCCCACCTCCCAAAAACATGCATGATAGGTTGATTGAAGACTCTAAATTGCCCGTAGGTGTGAATGTGTGTGCGAATGGTTGTTTGTTTGTATGTGCCCTGCGATTGGCTGGCAACCAGTTCAGGGTGTACCCCGCCTCCTGCCCGATGATAGCTGGGATAGGCTCCAGCACGCCCGTGACCCTTGTGAGGAGAAGCGGCTCACAAAATGGATGGATGGATGGATGGACACTAGAAAGACAAGATATTTAATGTTCAAACAGATCAACTTTATTGTTTTTAGCCCCATACCATCACAGATGCTGGGTTTTGAACTTTGCGTCCATAGCAGTCCGGATGGTTCGCTTCCTCTTGGCCCGGAGGACATGACGTCCACGATTTCCTTAACAATTTGAAATGTGGACTCGTCGGACCACAGAACACTTTTCCACTTTGCATCAATCCATCTTAGATGAGCTCGGGCCCAGAGAAGCCGGCGGCGTTTCTGGGTGTTGTTGATAAATGGCTTTTGCTTTGCATAGTAGAGTTTCAAATTGCACTTATGGATGTCACGCCGAACTGTATTGACTGACATTGGTTTTGTGAAGTGTTCCTGAGTCCACGCGGTGATATCCTTTACACATTGATGTCGGTTTTTGATGCAGTGCCGCCTTAGGGATCGAAGGTTGTTGGTTTTCGGCCTTGCCGCTTCCATGCAGTGATTTCTCCAGACTCTCTGAACCTTTTGATGATATTATGGACCGTAGATGATGAAATCCCTAAATTCCTCGCAATTGTACATTGAGGAACATTGTCCTTAAACTCTTCGACTATTTTCTCACGCACTTGTTCACAAAGAGGTGAACCTCGCCCCATCTTTGCTTGTGAATGAGTGAGCAATTCAGGGAAACTCCTTTTATACCCAATCATGGCACCCACCTGTTCCCAATTAGCCTGTCAGGGCGGATGTTAAGGAGGTATTCCAGCGCTCAGGGGGCATCTTATCATATTCATCACACTGACAATGTTGTCATACAGGGAACCGAGCAGGTCCTCCCTTAGGGGGGGTGCATCCTTTTCCCTTCTCCTTGGCCTTCACGTTTCACTGGCAGAATGTCATTTGGAATAGCACCACCTGTCTTCATCTTTTTCTTTTCTTTTCCATCACCTAGCATCTAGGCATGGTATGATCCAAAATCAATAATGTTCATACTTGGACGGAAACCCCTCAAGGTTCTAAGGGATTTAATTAAAAAAAAATTTTTTTTTTAAAGAGCATTAAGAAGGAAAATGGCCATCTTGTAACACAGTGTTTCCCAACGTTGACTACATATTTTACATTTGAAAAATATCACGGAACACCACCAAACAAAAATTTCACAAAAAGTACATGGGCTGAAATAATCACAATCCTGTCTCAATGTATTCGCAAATTTACCGACTTTGTTAAATCTGGGCCTGTTGAGTTTAACAAAAAAAAGAAGGAAAAAAAATCTATTTTAATGCCACTGTCAGATACACAGTTTAATTGTACCTTCTGCCATCTAGTGGAAGAGCATTTCATTGTTTTGTTTCACTGTATGTCACTGGCATAGATCGATGACCAAAGACACACTGATTTGTTATCCTAACAGCATAATTGCCCAATTCATTTTTAAATATTTTCAGAAAACAAGAAAAAAATTTTTAAAATAGAGTCC
The DNA here is from genome assembly GCF_024500275.1 of Phycodurus eques. Lineage (NCBI taxonomy): Eukaryota > Metazoa > Chordata > Actinopteri > Syngnathiformes > Syngnathidae > Phycodurus > Phycodurus eques. The sequence goes on along the minus strand of NC_084534.1, from coordinate 25,602,245 downwards.
AGTTGCTTCGATTCAACCTTTGCGGATTATTATAACCTGACTACGAATCTACGCATAGAAAAAACACATTTTTTTACAAGCACATTTTGCTTTTTTTCTTGATATTTTGCCAGTAAGTTAAAAATGACTCAGGCAGTTATGTTATTAGGCTAACCATCATTTTCACACCTATTAAGTTCAACTAGATGATTTCCCGCGGCACGCCTGATGATCTCTCGCGGCCCATTCAGTGGTTGGCAATCACTCTTGTAAAAGACATGATTCAAAAATCAATTGCGCTGGAAAATCCAAAGATGAGCGAGAACATGCGCTGATTTCCAACATTTGTCAATCAATCAATAGCCAACATTCCTCCCCCAAAATACAAACATATACAACAGTCTCAGAAAGAAGGTGATTGGCTGTTCATGGTCCCCAAATCAATAGAATAATAATCCCACTTTGACCACAACAAACATTTTGTGTTCAGACAGGCGTTTATTCTTCCAAAATCAGTCGGGTCCTTGCCTGATTGTCTCAGCGGAAGCAGGTCTCGCCACTTTCGCAGCCCGTCGGGTTCCAGACAAATCAGCGGTAACCTCGGCTACCGGCCGCTTCTCATCACGGCGAGTGAAAGCGGCCAGCGCTATTTACGACCTTGACCTTCACCTTGCTTCGCGGCGGCCGGTCGCGTGTGCGCGTAATGATTGCGATCTGGCGGGCGGCCGATGTATGAGCGCCCGATCGATCCCGCTCTCGCTCGCTCTCGTTCTTATTGACCGGCCGGGCCGCCACAAGCCGCACCCGGCGTGGCGAATCAATCCTTGCGCCTCGTTACTCAAAGAGCAGGCCGAGAGTTATTACTTTCCGTCGACGACACGGACTATCTGCAAGACACTTAAGTCTGGTACGCGCATATTTATATTTAACATCGCAAGCAAATTGTATTTTCCGTGGCATAGCGAGGTCCCCCTGTATTGCCAAAAGCGTATCGCTACGCATGACGTCCGCTAACCAGAGGCTGAGCTGCACTGTGTTTGTATCCAGAGTTGACCTGAGGCAGTCACACTTCCCAACCTTTGTACGAATCAAGACAATTTTCAATACAAATCAAAATCCAGGGTGTCCCTCCTAAAAATGACTCCCTCGTTGGCTGGCATATATTTCGTTTTGTTTTCGGCATTTATTGACATAGATACAAGTCTAATGAGTTAAATTAAAGAACGTGGTGTAACATTTGCTAGTTTTTAGGGGTACTTGTGCCGGAAAAAAAAAAAAAATGCATGGGTATTGAGCAGGCAAAGAGTGAGTGCATCTTTGTGTGGGTGGCACCCAAACGCAAACTAACCATTAGGCAACCACAAGCAATAATTGGAGACCCAAATTCTCCAGGAGCCCCCCAAATGTCTCATTAAAAACTGATTAATACCATTTTATTGGATTGAAAGCATTTATTATTGTTTTAATTTCGAGTTCTCCCTCCTACCTTCTCATGCAATGGACTAATCCATCTTCTGACTTCATTCAGGAAGTAGGTAAATAAAAGGTCTATGTTTTATTTATTTATTATTGTATCATTTGTGCACTTTGTTACAGCTGCAGTTGTTGAAAATGACTTTAGTTGAGTATCGAGAAAACAAACATGTTGGCGCTTTGCGAGGACGTTGAAGCAGAGTCATGCCAGTGAAGAAGAGAAGCTGAGAAGAGAAACCAAAAGTCCAAGGTGCTAACGAATTGCGCGTCACCAACAACCGCGAGAGCCGGACGCTCTCTCCGGTAGCAGTAGCACTGCTGGCAGTGTCAGCCGAGGAGGATGCAGTTGAGATGAAGTGGACAGTGACACTCGTGACGCTTTTCATCACAATCGTGTCAGCATGAAAGCGTTTTAAAATGGCACACTATATTAAATGTTGATTAGTGTTCTTAGCAATTACAGTGAAAGTGTTCAGACGATTCAACTTGTTCGATAGTAATCCTCAAGAAGGATTTGAAGGACTTTACAGCTCAGGAAATAGGATCATTTTCTCCAATTCACACTTTTAAGTTGATGATTAACCTAAATATTTAATATCTCGGCAGCACATGGATGCGTACGGCCCCATAAGTGGGTTTGCCTCGGGCCGCCAAATGACTAAATACGCCTCTGCACGTAACCGTTATATGCAATATGAATTCTTATTCAGTTAAAGATGTTAAGTCATAAAAAAGTGCTCTTTTTCTGATTCCATCGTGCGGGTGTACCTCATGTTGAAACCAACGAAGGCTAACGAGCGTGTTCCAATATGCATATATCAAGCGAGAGACGCTTGAAGGATCAGTGGAAGTAACGCGGCCGACATTAAATAACCAGCTGACGGTGGAGAGCGTGGGAATTTACAGCGCTGGCCTAAAAAAGGCTGGATGGGACTCCTCTCGCTCTCTGGCCCCTGGTGCATTCCATCTCATCGGAGCGGCAGCACTACCCTGGCGTCTAAATGTCCAATCCTTGTTTTTGTTTTTGTTTTTTTCTTTTTCCGCCCAAATGAAAAAGCCAGTCGGAACCCTGAGCTGCGACACGACTCCAGACGCAATAAGCTGCCGTGTTTGAACAGAGCGTGACCTAAATAAGTAAGTGCATCAAGGGAACAGATGCCGAGTGGCCAGATAGGGTTCTGTTGAAAGGGGAGCGTCTCTTCCAGCGTCCTCGAAGCCTTTTATCTGGACGTAGTGATAAGTAGCCTTACTTTCAAAACACACACACACACACACACATATATCGTGGAAGCCTCTTCCACTTAATCCCAATATGTAACATCATTCATTTCTCAGTGGGAGCACATCACACAAAGTCTCTTAGGTCGATTTACTCCTGCACAAGCCAAAGCGGACGTTATGTAACGTCTTCAACTCGAACTACTTTTCTCTTTGGGGGTGGGGGAGGGACAACAACAGTCAGTTGCCGTGGAGACAAACTCCAGACGCAACTTTCCCTGGATGTCGCTTGCAACCTCAAATTTCATGCTGGAGCCGCAATAACGTCAACAACGAAATCAGTAAATAATCAACATTTGAAAGTACGAAGGCTTTTGCCCAAATGTTGCAAGTTATTTTTAGATCAAATTCTTCTAAGGACAATTTCATAGGAAATTGTACAAAAGGATGGAAGGAGGAGGAACAGCCAAAGTCCAACACAATTTGTTCCGCAACGCTTGTTGACTTTCAAGTTGTTCTAATGTCAACTTTCCAATTTTTCAATTGGAAATAATACTCATGGAAATAATACATTTTGTCACCATGGTGACACCTTTATTTCCCGTACAGGTGTCGTTTTAAGTAACATTTGAACATTCTTAACTTGCGCTTCCCATTTTCCCTCACTTGTTTGGGAGATTGTCGTGACCAGGAGAAGAACATAACTACCGTGCCACTGCTTTTCTTCAGCTGAAAAATCTCGACAAACTTGGAAGGAATTCTGGACCGTTCGAAGAACCACTCGGTGTTAGCGCAAAATGTTCACGCTTCTGCTAGGAAGCAAAATAAAGTGTCGAAAAAGCCTACTAAATCATCTGAAATCTGGGGTTAATCAGAGACACTTTACATGGTGGCAGGTTTGTGCTGACTCCCTTTTAACACGAGTTTGAATGTGATTGGTTCCTTCTTAACACGGCCACATTCCAGTTACGCGGCTGTGCACACTTGTGCAACCGCATTTTTTCCCCCCAGCCATTTATTTTTACTTCCCCTCTTGAAAGGATACAAAAAGACACCTTTCAGTAGAGTTGTACAGGTTGTAGGTCACATTAATGGTGGTCTAATTTTATTTGTATTTTTTTGTATCGCAAACCACTGACATTTAGCAGGGGTGTGTAGACTTATCATAGGAACTGTATTTGAAGTTTGTATGGAGAAATACGGCTCCCAGCATACCCTCCACTGCCCTATGATTTATTTTTATTTTTTTCGGTCATTGCAAAAGAGGTCACTAGGTTTTTCGTAGATCAGTGGCATCCCTTTAAGAGGATTTTCTACATGTTGAGTGTGTTACCATATTTAGACATGCTCAGCTTCTACTTTCTTTTTTTTCTCCCCCCCCCCCCCCCCCATTTTTTTAACATGTGGAAATGAAAATGAGCCATGCACAAGAGACACCGCTGAATCCCATTTGGATTGATTAATAACCCAAAAACCCCACTCTCACCTCGCACACGTGTTGCTCGCCCCAGACAACTGCAACCGCCTTTGATCGAACACGAAACAACAGCACACTGACAAAGGCGCACACGCGGGATGCTTTTTCATGCCGATTTTGTTAGCACACGCTTGGGTGGGAAAAATAGAAAATGCTGATGAGCTGTTTGAGTATGTGAGTGTGTGTGAGGAAGTTCAGCACCTCGGAGAGCAACGACACCACCTCAGCCGCGAGCAGTCCAATTTCTGTCAGGGGACTCACGAGACACAACATTAGCCACACCCGCACACCATAATAGTATCCTCTATTGATTTATTTTATTTTTTTTAAAAATTTTTTAGAGCCCACTAAATCAAATAGTGTCTATCTATTTCATTGTTTCTTGCTAAATGAATTTGATGTTTTCATTTTGGCTTTAAATCTGTACTGAAATCCATCCAAATCCCTTATTAACTTAATTTGGACCCTAGTTGTACACAGTGGATTCACCTATCCCTGCTTATTCAAGAATTTATGAGGTTAAAAAATATAATAATAATAATTCATTTTCAATTACCCGTGGATTTCTGCTATTCGTGGTGCAACCCCCCAAATAGCGGGGGTTACGTGTTCCAGTTAAGAGGTGAGCGGCAGCATTTTGAGCCAAATGGAGACGTTTGAGGTAGGGCTGGCTGACTCCAAAGTGAAGTGCGTTACAATAATCCAGTCGAGTTGCGATAGAGGCACGCTCAAACAACAGTGAGGATGAGGTTTTGCAGTCGTTGCGGCCCCTCTAACGGAAAGCAGAACTCCAGTGTTGCCCTCGCATAAATTTAGTTTGACACCCTTGCTTACTGCAGCGCTCTGTGCATGAATACTACAAATATTCACAGTTGTCCTTGTAAAGGCCACTAATAAAATTGCAATGATTACAAAAAATAAAATAAAATACAGATTTGTTTCTCTTTTGCAGAAATAAATGAAAACTAAATACAATGCCTATAAACTCTGCAGATGTGTGGGCCATTCATTTCTGGTGTGAATAGTTTCCTTCCCCACTTATAGTGAATATTACAATTTGACACACCCCTGTTCAAATGTCCTCTTTTTTTTGTTTTTTTGTAACAGATCATTTCAAAACTTTTTTCGCCATAAATGTGACTTGGAAAACAAAAATTGAAAGGGAAATATTTTCTTTTTCTTTTCTTTTCTTTCTTTCGTCTTCTTTTTCGTCTTCCTAGCAATGTTGCGTTTGCGCCAAACATTACGTACCCTTTTGTAATCATGGCCAAAAAATTCAAACTGCTTCATCGGATCATCCCAAACCCTCTCTAAATTCTTTTAAAAATTGATTTTTATTTTTTTTATAGCTGATTGGTCACTTTAACGATGGGGGGAGTTTGGAAATGTTTCTCGGTCTTGTGTTTCATATGACAAAAACTCTGGCATTTGAAAAGGGGTGTGTCGATTTTTCTATATCCACTGTATATGTTAGTATGCCAAGGCCAATAATAGTTCGACATTCCAATTTGAATAAATAATGCATGGACGTTATCATGACAACAATGTCGTCAAGTTGGCTTTTCTTGAATGACTTCCCTTCTTGTGCTGCCTTTTTTTTTTTTTTTTTGGTAATGATATGCAACGAATACGTATCATATTCTTCTTATTGTGGTTTTGTAGCGTGTTGATATTTTGGACCACGGTCTTATTTGGTTCCATGAGACTGGCGTCCAAGCTCTCGAGTGTACCTAATGATTTGGCCCTTCGCGTGCCTTTGAGCGTGTCGCGCGCGCGTGTTTGTGCGTGCGCGTGTGCGTGCGTGTGTGTGTGTGTGTGTGAGCGAGAGTGAGACATATGCGCGCGCGGTTGGCGGGTGTGTACGCGTTTGCGCTGGGACGGTGGGATCCCGGATCGTGGATGCTGGAGCGAGCCGAGCGCGGGTCACCCGTATGGACCGCCGGGACTCGGGCGTGATCCCGACGACGACATGACGGCGGAGAACCGGAACCAGAACCCGCGCGTCGTCGTCAACATCTCGGGTTTGCGCTTCGAGACCCAGCTGCAAACTTTCAACCAGTTCCCCGAGACGCTGCTGGGCGACCCCCGCAAGAGGATGCGCTACTTCGACCCCCTCCGCAACGAGTACTTCTTCGACCGGAACCGACCCAGCTTCGACGGCATCCTCCACTACTACCAGTCCGGCGGGCGCATCCGAAGACCCGTCGACGTGCCCGTGGACATCTTCTCCGAGGAAATTCGCTTCTATCAACTCGGCGAGGACGCCGTGGAGAAATTCCGAGAGGACGAAGGCTTCATCGGGGAGGAGGAGCGCGTGGTGCCCAAGAACCACTTCCAGAAGCAAATCTGGCTGCTCTTCGAGTACCCGGAGAGCTCGGGTCCGGCGCGGGGCATCGCCATCGTGTCCGTGCTCGTCATCCTCATCTCCATCGCCATCTTCTGCACGGAGACGCTCCCGGAGTTCCGGGACGAGCGCGACCGGCGGTGCGCGCAGCTCGCCCCCGATTCTAACGCCACCGCCGGCGGCCCCTCCTCCGCGACGAGCCCCTTCGCGGACCCCTTCTTCGTCGTCGAGACCCTGTGCATCGTCTGGTTCTCCTTCGAGCTCCTGGTGCGCCTCTTCGCGTGCCCCAGCAAGACCTCCTTCTCCAGGAACATCATGAACGTCATCGACGTGGTGGCCATCGTCCCGTACTTCATCACGCTGGGCACCGAGCTGGCCGAGACGGAGAGCGGCGGGGGCGGCCAGCAGGCCACGTCCCTCGCCATCCTGCGGGTCATCCGCCTGGTGAGGGTCTTCCGCATCTTCAAGCTGTCGCGCCACTCCAAGGGGCTCCAGATCCTGGGCCGGACCCTCAAGGCCAGCATGCGAGAGCTGGGCTTGCTCATTTTCTTCCTCTTCATCGGGGTCATCCTCTTCTCCAGCGCGGTGTACTTCGCCGAAGCCGACGACCCCGCGTCGAGCTTCGCCAGCATTCCGGACGCCTTCTGGTGGGCGGTGGTCACCATGACGACGGTGGGCTACGGGGACATGCACCCGGTGACCGTCGGGGGCAAGATCGTGGGCTCGCTGTGCGCCATCGCCGGCGTGCTGACCATCGCGCTGCCGGTGCCCGTCATCGTGTCCAACTTCAACTACTTCTACCACCGCGAGACGGACGCCGACGAACGGCCGCCGAGCGACGCCCCGCGAGCCGCCAGCTGCGACCCCCTGCCCGGCGCGGAGCCCCCGCGGCCGCGGGGGTCGTGCGACGAGCGGCCTCGTCCCAACACCCGCAACCTCGTGAATATGACCGAGATCTTCACGGACGTCTGAAGTGCAACACTGGGACCAAAGTAGCCACATTATTATTATTAATTTTTTTTTTTTGGGGGGGGATATTGCTCATATCTGCGGACAAACTATCATTTTCCCACATAAAATGCACAAAAGGTGGGGGATGTTAAGATCAGGGTTCAATTTCAGGATGAACCTAAAATGTACCATATCACCTGCAGGTGAATTTAATTGGACCGTTTGGAAGTCTTTTTTTCCATTCCTCTTCCTCTTTTTTTTGTCTGCAAAGCATGTTTCCATATGGTTTACGTCAACACTGCTTAAAAACAACAACAACAACAACAAAACAACAAGAAGACAGATAGAACTTGCACGTTCAATGTCTCAATACTCCCCCCCGCCCCCCTCTCTAACAAGGAAATGAATGGCAGAATTCATAACCTCTTTTTGATCAATTCCCTCCTCAATAAGAATTTGTGTTTAAACTGTGCTCTTCGTCATCCTGTTCACATTCTGACATCGGCTAACAGTTGACCAACATTGCGAGGCTTCAATCGGAATATTTATTGGCGGGCAGGAGAGGTCACTGAGGTCAGTGGCGCACAGTGCCATCAGCGGGTTGTCACGGGAAGACTGGAGGAGTCACAGAAAGGCATACGACCCTCGGAAATGTATTGGTCCATTCATGCATCAAACACCTGTTGTGAAGTTGTGCCATTCATTATTAGACAACAGAAAAGTTGTGCAAAAAAAAAAATAAGTACTGTAAACGGCGAACAATTTGAAATGTTCATTCAGCTCAAATTAAGTTTATGTTCAAGGTTCTTTACCCCCAAATTTACCCGAAAGCTGAATATCCCTACATTGTCTCAGTAATGTAGTTTTGAATATATATTTAAATTTAGTGTTATTCTTCATCCTAATTTCCATTTTGAAATATGAATTTATTTTTGTGAAAAAATAAGTGGCTTGTTTAATATATATATATATCCCCTCATGGTGCCTATAACATATATCTCAATGTGTGTGTGTGTGGGGGGGGGGTGTCACTGATGGGTAAAGAGGTTCACAGGACATTTTATTAGGCACACTCGCCATGTCCGTGTTTCCCAACCTTGAAACATTTACTGAGCCAAGACACCCATTTTACATTTAAAAAATAAAAAAATCACCGCACACCACCACAGAAAAATGTCCCCAAAAGTTGCTACATGAAATAATGATGATCCCCATTTACTCACAAATGTACTTTATGACTTATTGTGTTGTATCAAACGCAGGTTAATTGTGTGCCTTCTGCCATCTAGTGGAGGAGCATGTCATTGTCCTGTCTGTCACTATACGTCGCTGACATGGAGGAGCAATTATTTTTACGAAATGAATAATCGTTTTACGGCCATTTAAATGAAGTTGGATCGTTTCCTGTGGCACGTGCACCTGTCGAAAATGGTTTAATGAATGCGAAGAGAAAAAAAAGGGCAGCGTTTTAAAAGGTGTTAATGCTCACATTTGACTAAATGCTGTCAGGGGATTATTATTGATTTCATATGTTTATCATCGACCCCACACGTGAAGGGGAAAAAGTCAGCCGCTGCAATTGACCGCACAAAAGGATTTGCTATCGTAAATATTGGCGGCAGATCGGGGAGGAAAATAATCACACGATGATCGCTCAGGAGAATCTTTTTACAGACAGCCGAAAAATCGGGCCTTTGCTGACTTTGATCGCAAGGGTGAGAAGTGCTCAAATTAGGCCCGATTATTGGTATGTGTGCACCCTGCTTAATTGCCTATCAGGCCACTAATCAAAACGTCCGTGGGTCAGACCCTAAAATGTGTTTAACGTCTACGATTGTTGCCCCCGATCGTTTTACGAGCAAAATAATCACATTTAACGCACCCCAGCACCACAGGATAATCGCTCAGGATAATCTTTATCGGTGTGTGTTTACCCTGCTTCATAAGGTGCAGGTGTGCTTAATGTTATGTCCTGTGTGTACTTTATAATTTTTTTTTTTTTTTATTATTTCAATTCAGAGTTGCCTATATGTAGTCTATTGTAAATAAAACAAATTGTTACACGACATTCACGGACTTGTTGTAACTTTTGTGTTTAACGACAATATAAAGGTCACGAGGTCAAGAGGAATTCAATTCCTTTGGCTCAGTTTCAAATTTGATTTTTTTTGCCTGTGAAGCGACAACAAAGGGAAACATGTTTATTATTTATATCAATATATCAACCATAACTAGTATTAATAATAAATGCATCTTTGTTTGATAATGACTGCTTTTCAAAGATTTCATGGTCGTGCACTGAAAGTCCTATGAATTAAAAACAAACAAATAAACATAAGAATAGACATTTAAAACATTTGTTTGTGAAATGTTATATTTAACCTAACATTAGCATTTTAGAAGTTTACAAATGGACTTGAAATAAAAAAATGATCTATTAAACTAGCATTTTACATTGTCAAACAATAATATAACACATGAGAGCAAATCAAACGAGATAAGAATACATCATTAATTTAAATAAAAATTTTAAAAAAGCTAAATAATAATACAAAGCTACTTACTACTACTTAAGCTACTTTAAAAAATGTATCCATACATTTCATGTTCATATTTAATCAATGCAAGGGATTTTACAATAGCTCAACACTTCTCTCTAGTGGACAAACTGAGCTATTACGACACAGTATTTACTTTATTCACCAGTGATTATCCTAAATTGTCCCGATTTTAAAAACTATTCCAAGCAGAATATTGTTATAAATATCTTAAGTAAAAAAACAAACAAAAAATAATAATAATAATAAGTTTTTTTCTCTTTATTCAAATGCTTTGATTCGGCGGCACGGTGGCCGACTGGTTAGAGCGTCAGCCTCCCAGTTCTGAGGACCCTGGTTCAATCCCCGGCCCCGCCTGTTTGGAGTTTGCATGTTCTCCCCGTGCCTGCGTGGGTTTTCTCCGGGCACTCCGGTTTCCTCCCACATCCCAAAAACATGCATTAATTGGAGACTCTAAATTGCCCGTAGGCGTGACTGCGAATGGTTGATTGATTCTATGTGCCCTGCGATTGGCTGGCAACCAGTTCAGGGTGTACCCCTGCAGCTGGGATAGGCTCCAGCATGCCCGTGACCCTTGTGAGGAGAAGCGGCTCAGAAAATGGATGGATGGAAGTTTTGATCCACAGTATTTTTTTTTTTCTTAGGTCTCATGTTGTCGAGTGTCTGCTGGGACTTCTTTCGCAATTTATTAGGTACACCTCCACATTCTAATAAGCGCTAATAAATTTTTTTTTTTTTTCCACCATTTAAAACATTTCTCGTGTGTGCTGAATTCTATGTCAATCTTTTGACAAAATATCCCAAGGATCAAGAATTACAGTGTAGGTTTTGTCGATTTTTTTTTGTCAATTTTTCTCTCTTTATCTCTCTCTCGCTTATTTAAAAAGGGCTAACATCAGCCAATTAAATCGGTCAGCCAATTAATTGGTCGGGCCCTGATAGAAAGCCACCTGGGATATATTTAGCAGAAAATTATGGGTGAGATCTGAAATATGAATATAATACCTCATATTTAAGTACTTTTAATGTAATCATAAAATAATTACAAATAAATTAAAGCATTTGAAATATTGGGCCGGCACGGTGGACGACTGGTTAGCAGATCCCCCTCACAGTACTGGTGTCCGGGGTTCAAATCCCGGCCCCGCCTGTGTGGAGTTTGCATGTTCTCCCCGTGCCTGCGTGGCTTTTGTCCGGGCACTACGGTTCCTTCCACATCCCAAAAACATGCATGCTAGTTAAATTGCATACTCTAAATTGCCCGTAGGTGTGAATGTGAATGTGAATGGTTGTTTGTTTCGTGTGCCCCGCGATTGGCTGGCGACCGGTTCAGGGTGTACCCCGCCTCTCGCCCGAAGATAGCTGGGATTGGCTCCGGCACCCACGCGACCCTGGTGAGGAGAATCGGTAAAGGAAATGGATGGATGGATGGAGGGATGAAATATTGATGCCAAACAGCCAATCTGCATGCAGTTTTCAAGTCTCAGTGCATACTGTTGTCACATGACCAAGACCAAGCACTCCAGCCTCGTTTAGCAGAGAATTATGGGTAACCTGAGCCATGTTAGTCCAGTATCTATGGCTCGGCTGCATACCCTCTGTGCGGACATCCTCAATGGACTTGCCATGACTCCCTTGTGCGGAGACGGCGCTTCCTTTTGTCTGAGTGGAGGCCCGGAGCCCACATGTCCGTGAAGAGCAGTGAATTTCACGAATGGCCCCCAAAGTGCAATTACGCACACGCCACAGAGCAGAAGGACGGACGGATGGACTCGTGAATGGCAACAAGCTCGCTTCTTGCTATTTCCGGCACCACTAAGTCGCCGTTTTAGGGCACGGTGGGGAAATATCACAGACAAAGCGCCGAGAGCTGTGAATAATTGCACCGAATGCACACGCCGCTTTTACTTCCTCTGGTTTGTGATGAATGAGCTTCAAGTGAAGTTCAAGTGTGGCCCGGGGCGCCCGTGTGTTATCGGAGGAGAAGCGCGCCATGCTGCCATGCGCCACTTTTACGGCATGTTGGTGGCTGTTGTGTGGGCACAACTCTTAAAAGAGGCGTCCTTCCATCCAACCATTTTCTATACCGCTTAACATCTCTGTCTGGCTATCTTATCTCTCTTTATCATCTCAGCTCTGAGTTTCCAAACAATCCGGAGCTTACGGAATGCGTTTGGAAGTGCATTACCCGACGTAACCCTTATATGTGCGGCGCTAGCAGCTAGCGACTAATCGAATTGAACCTTAATCGAATTCTTAACGAATCGCGCTTAAGAATCCAGATGTTGAACCGTGAGACACTGCTGACACATTTCAATTGAGCGTTGTGGCAGTTGGGCACCCTCTACTGGCGCTTCATCATCACTACGCGTCTGCGACAGAGGGCGACATGGGCGGCCCTCCTTCCCATTGAATTGTGGTCTTTACTTCTTATTCTGCAAGCACAATAAGAATCAATGTTTTGACAACTGCTGGCACATAACAACGTACTATTGCAAAAATAAAAAATAAAAAAAATAAAGTGGTTTAGTTCCCCTTTAAGCAACGGTTATTTGAACACAAATGGTGGGGCAAACACATATCGACTGACAATATAACCATACTCACGAGCATATATTTTTACTCTCAGAAATCGACTAATATTGCTGTTGTTGCAGCTTACTGAGTCAGTTGTGAAACTCTCCATGTGTGTCTTTATGTCGGTTAATATACTGTGCCCTGGTGGTCAAGGTGCACACGCCAGCAGGAGTGCAATGGCATTTCCACCCAGTCTTTTGAGTAGCGGGCATGGTCACGGTACGAGTTAAACTCTCAAGGCACCATTGTGTCTAAAAAAAACCAAACAAAAACAAAAAACTCTGAAGTCGGAGTCACTCTTGAGTCTCTGCACCACTTTAAATGTAACATTTAAAAAAAGTCATGCTCGCTGTTTATCCGGTTCTCCGAAAACCCAAAAAGTCAGGCATCGCATCGTCTCTGTGACTCAGCCGCTGTAAATCCCTCACGTCCCACAGCGCACCGGATGTCTTTGCTGCATGCAGCGCACATTGCGGCACTTTCTCTCCCTCGCTCAACACCTGTCTGTATTTCATTGTGCTAAATCATGGCTCTCGAATACTCGACCATCATCATCATCATCATCCTCATCATCATTTCAGGCCCTTCCTGCACCTCCTACGAAAGGGAGTCTTATTTCAAATGTGACCTTGCTGTAATATAATGCAGTGTTGCCGAAGGAAATGCTTACCTTGACTTGAATTTCACACAGTGCGGACACACACGTACACACACGCACGCACGCAGACACACACGCGCACACACACACGCACACACACACTGTGTCAGGCAACACAAGGGGATCCCTGCTTCAGTGACACTGACTCACTCGCCTCCTGAGTCATGCTCTTTTTCAAATATGTTTTTTGAATATGCTGTGCCTGTTTCATGTTCTGCAAAGAAAAAAACGTTTATTTTCACTGTTTGTGTGATTGCCGTGTGTCCCATTTCGTTTGTCCATTTTAGGTTAATTCATCCAATTAAATATTTTTGTAGTAATTCAATAATTATGAATTAAATGATACTATTTCTTTGTTTTGAAAATATATTTTTTTTCTTCATTGAAATATTATATATCGTTGATTAGACGCATTATTTTAATTAGGAATGGCCGATTACCGTATTAGGTATCGGTATCGGGCCGATACCGACCTTATTTCAAGGTACCGGGTACTCATAAAGGCTGCTGATAACAGCCGCCAACAACAAAGGCCAAAAACCAAACATTGAATAAGTCCTCCTTGCCAGTAGTTGGCGCTAGACTGTGGGAGTGTGACACATGGCCGAATCATCACGTGGCTCAGAAAGAAAAATCTATGTTCACAATTATCTGTCATTGTGTGTGTGTGTTTTTCTTTTTTGTTTATGTATCAAATGTATTAGTGCGATCGATACTCGGTATCAGTATCGGTGAGTACCCAAGAGTGAATACTCGTACTGGTATCGGTCTGGGGAAAAAAAAGTGGTATTGAACATCCCTCATTTTAATAGTAAATTATTGATTGTCATAAGGCATTCAATGACATGGGAGAATTTAATTACTAAGATTATGTATTTACGTATCACCAATAATTCATGATACAGTAAAACCTGTATTTGCTGGACTTTCTACATGTAGAAAGACAAAAGAACTCATATTTTTCCTGCTCTTGCCACATGCTTGGCATGTGCTTGTTGCCGGGCAGAATTCACAGGGCTCAATTATAATGTCCCCATTTAGGCAATGGGGAAAAAAACAATTGCCTTATGCAGGATGTAGGGCCCTTGATAGAAAACAGACAGTCATGTTCAACCACTACTCTATATTAAATATAAACTGTATTTTGAAAGAAAGGTGGTACATACTGTACGGGTATATATTACGCCCCATAACCCAAATGCAGAGTAGCAAGTGTTCTTGTCTCATCCTGCTGGGCGTCCATCTGATGATCCACCACTCCACTCGCCCTCACGATCCCGACTTCCTCTCCTCCACCCCCACCGTTCTCTCCATCTGCGACCCCTCTCAGATGTCCCGAAAAGAGCCTCGGCGAAGACGCCTCGGAGAGGAAGTGAAGTGCGCGGCCGTCGAGGGATGTCAGCTGCGTACACCGGAGGTGGGAGAACAACACGCTGGATGAGGATAAGACGGTTTTAGTATGAGAATAATTCCCCGATAAGGATTATACGCATCGGGCTGCCAGCGTCTCGAGAAGCAGAACATCAAAAGATTTAACATTTTAATCTTTATCCTCTTACCTAACATATGGACAAAAGTTTTGACGCATTACATCTTGATCAATTAATTAATAAATCAATCATGGGTTGGACAAGAACATAAGCCCATCCCCCGATCTGAATTCTTCTGTATGCTGTATTCTGTATGTATAGTTAGAGAAAAAGCAGACTGCCTAGTACGACATCGTTTCGTATCACTGCAAAAGCAAAAAGCTATTTAAAACCTGTTGAAAATTAAGGTTTTATTTCAAAAACTGAAACTGCAGATAGTATTATCTCTTTTAAAGACAATCACAAGATCACAAGCCCACAGGCATTTACGTCATCGTGCAATAAATGGGCAATCACATGGAAAAATAAAATAAAACGTTTTACATTCTATTTTGTATCCATCCATATTTTTCTATACCGTTGAGCTGTGACTCTCCAGCACTTTTCCTGGGATTAATCTTCCGTGCCTGACCCTGTCTGTCCCTGACCTTCCCGCTTCTTCTTACTCCCGGGAATCCCCTCAGTCTTCAGCAGCCAACCAAAAGTTCTGCCTTAACACGTTTGCCTGCCCCCCCGTGGCTAATTGGTGTTTTGCTGCAACGTCAACAAAGTGTGAGTTTACCTGTTATGCTATATGTGGATTACGGAGCATTACACAACCTGGCCCCAATCTTCCAAGAGCATATACAGTATCGGCACAATAAAAATAACTACTGTTTTACTGGACCTGGAGGTTAGTTGCTACTCACCCGTTTGTTTTCTGTCAGTAAACAATCATTCACACTCCCATTCACACCCAGGGACAATTTAGTCTTCAATTAACCTTATAAGCATGTTTTGTGAATAAAAATACATTTTTATTGTAACTTTTATTAAGACAGAAAAAGCGTGTATGTGAGTGGACAGACTGATTTATATATTTTTCTATTGTTATTACGTATAGTAAATGTGAAATCACAAAGTCAACCTGGTTTCACTTCCTGTGTGGACAACAGCCATCTGTCCCAATATTTTGTCCGTTTTTGGTGTCTGCAATGCATCATCATCATGGGGCCCGTTCCATTACATTTCACGTACTTTGCTGTGTTCCAGGACAGCCGCTGTCTGCTGTGATCACCACTGGCACTGCATGCAGAAGAATGTGGCGAGTGCCTTCGCGTTTAATTAAAGGCGACACGCTAATGCGAAGCGAGCCGCGCCTGCCCGGGAGCCCACACGAACGGCCCCCTTGAGTCATAAATAATGGCCGCCCTGTCACAGGAAACTTGGGAAAGCCATTATGGAGACAGTGAGAGGCATCAGCGTGTGTCGCAGCCTTGATGGACTCTGCCAGCACTAACCTTGGCAAAGCCTCACAAGTCAACACCTCCCACCCCCCACACCCTCCTCCAACACAAACACAGCGACTGCCTTCCCATCCCTCTCCTCATATGTGACGGGATTCCCGATAACCTTTGGCCTGTCTCCCGATGTCATGTTCGGTCATTGTGCCTGTGTCGACGCTTCCCTGAATGCTGACTACACGATGCCATTGATCCACGTTGGTCTGTCTGCCAAAAATAGCCGCAATGGAGCTTTAGCTCTATTTTTGTCACCTTTTTATCTATTATAAATGGACGCTTTGTTGCTGGGGAAGCTTGCAATTGGATAGATGGATAAATGGATAGATAGATAGATAGATAGATAGATAGATAGATAGATAGATAGATAGATAGATAGATAGATAGATAGATAGATAGATAGATAGATAGATAGATAGATAGATAGATAGATAGATAGATAGATAGATAGATAGATAGATAGATAGATAGATAGATAGATAGAACTTTTTAGTTCACATGCTTGACACGATTATCAGGGCGCTTCTCAAATCCTTATAGATTTTTTAGTTTCCCCACTTTAATGTTTACGATCATCAAACAAAGGTAAATATCAGACAAAGATAAAGTAATATAAACAGCAGTTTTTAAATGGTGATTTTTTTTTTTCCATTAAGGAGAAAAACTATTCAAAGCTTACCTGGCTCTGTGTGGAAAAAGTAACTGCCCCTCCTTGTTAAATCATGAATTAACTCTGGCTAATCACATTTTATGGTTCATTTTCACTGACCACACCCAAGTCCGATGACCTCCAGGCCTGTTAATTAAGAAATCACTTAGATTGAACCTGTTTGACAAAATGAAGTCTCAAAGATCTCAGAAAGGTGCAACAAAATATCACGATCCAAAGAAATAATAAAAAAAAAAAGGTGAGAAATGAAGTAACTGAAATCTATCAGTCTGACAAGGGTTACAAAGCCATTTCTAAATGATTAGGACTCAAGTGAACCACGGTGAGAGCCATTATTCTCAAGTGGAGAAAAAAATGGAACAGTGGTGAACCTTCCCAAGAGTGGCTGGTATACAAAAAAAAGCACAGCGATGACTCATCCAGGAGGTCACAAAGGAACCCAGGACAACATGTAAAGAACTGCAGGCCTTTCTTTCCTCAGTTAAGGTCAGTGTACATGACTCAGCAATAAGGAAGAAACCAGGCAAAAATATATCAATGGCAGAGTTCCAAGACAAAAACCAACATCTTTGCAAAAAAAGAAAAACTAAAAATCTGAATTTTTTCCCATGACTTTTGGGACAATATTCTATGGACTGAAGATAAGAACTTTTGGGAAGGTGTGTGTGGCATTACGTCTGCCGTAAATGTAACACATTTTCAGAAAAAAAACAAAAAACAAAACCATCATACCAACAATCAAACATGGCGGTGGTGGTTTGATGGTCTGGGGCAGCTTGACTCCTTCAGGACCTGGACAAATTGCTGTGATTGATGGAACCATGAATTTTGCTCTTTATTAGTAAATTCTGGAGAAGACTGTTCCGCCATCAGTTCGTGACCTGAAGCTAAAGCTCACTTGTGTTCTGCAGCAGGACGATAATCCAAAGCACAACAGCAAAACAAAACAAAAAAATGAAGGTTTTGGAGTGCCTTAGTCGAAGTCTGGACTTGAATCCGTAATGTAATGTAATGTTGTGGCATTACCTTAAAAAGGCCATTCATGCTCGAAAACCTTCAAAAACCATTCTGCAAGGGAGAGTGGGCCAAAATTTGTGACTTGTTTGATGATCTTAAACATTAAAGTGGGGAACCTACGCAAATAAATATATATATTTGAGAAGCGGGCCAATCCTTTTTTTTTTTTCTGTAGTTGTGTTCAATTGCATATTTGCCTCCTCGCACTCCACCAAACTCCAAACCTCTGCAGCCCCTCTCCTTATTGTCATTTTTGTCAATCCCTACATTGTGTCAAATTAGCACATTTAATTGTAATTAGATTCTAAAAAAAATAATAAAATTTTTTTTTTAAAAAAAGCGCCTCTTGCTCCTCCTGGTCGTGATGGTTTACCTTTGCGCTGATCTCATCACCTTTTGTTTGGTCCTATATCCGCTTCCCTCAGTCCAACCCTTTCATGTTTTTAACCCCATCTTCATCATCATCACCATCAGCCATCATCTCGAGAGTCGTGGAGGCAGAAGAGGAGGAGGAGGAGGAGGAGGAGGAGGAGGGGGACGCGAGGACACACCCGCCCGCTCACCGTCGCCTTCGGCCGGTGCACACGGCGAGGATGCAGCAGCAGCAGCAGTAGCAGTCGACATGAGGTGATCAGCACCACTCCCGCATTGGAGATGCATTATAATAATGGTTATCACTCCTCATTTTATAGATTAAAAGCGTTTTTTATTCCAAGACAGGAGAGCTGGTTGTCTCCAAACAGCAGCAGAGTCCACTAAGATGTCGGCAGGTATGTACATCACGCATGAATATTGATATTTTCCCATGTATTTTTCCATTGATGCATGCCTCTCTTTAAAAATAACAGTGACAGAGTCCTCCCACCCATCAGCCATCCAGTGAAGAGAATACATTTTTCTACTCTTGGCTGCTGCTGCCGTCTGCTCTTCAATTATTCACGTGTGTTTTTGAATATTTCAAACACCGCCGTGTAGCGTGTTTGAACATTTTCCCCTTTAAAAAAGTGGTTTATTTGCTGTTTGTTCAGCGTGAACCTGAATTAGAAGCTGCCTGTACCTTTTCTGTCTATGTGTGAGTCTATATATATATATATATATATATATATATGTTTGTGTGTGCGTGTGTGTGTGTGTTTGTGTGTGTGTGTGTGTTTGACTGCAGTGATGTTGTCAGCAGGATGCTGCATGCGTGGCTCCTGGTGCCGGCCGCATTGTCGTGTTCATGCATGGCTTCCCCATGAGAAGAAGTAAAAATAAATAAATACAAAACAGGAGCTGGTGGCTTTAGTTCCGAATGGCCCAACGCAGCAGATCGGGCGCCCTAATTTACGAGCTGCTGCGCTGACTCTGCCTGCGTCGAAGCAATTGACATGCAAGGCACACAGCCCGGTTGCGTATTAATTGCAGTCCAGCAAGTTTGAGGTGATTCTTTTAAAGAGGTACAATGTTTAGGAAGTATCGAGTGTTGCTTGTCTCAAGTTTACCTGACCTACTTGTGCGACTGTCCTACATGCAGTCCCACCCTGAGAGACGCCTGGCCGATTCTCCGCACCCTAACGCGCTACCGCACTGCCTCGCCCAGCAGTCTTTTCCCGCCACGATGACGGTTGCCACGGGCGACCCGTCCGACGAGGCGGCGGCGCACCCGGGCCACCCGCTGGACTACGACCCGGAGGCGGACCACGAGTGCTGCGAGCGGGTGGTCATCAACATCTCCGGGCTGCGCTTCGAGACCCAACTCAAGACCCTCTCGCAGTTTCCCGACACACTACTGGGGGACCCCAAAAAGAGGATGCGTTACTTCGACCCGCTGCGGAACGAGTACTTTTTCGACAGGAACAGACCCAGTTTTGACGCCATTTTGTACTACTACCAGTCGGGCGGGCGGCTAAGGAGGCCGGTGAACGTCACGCTGGACATTTTCTCTGAGGAGATCCGCTTCTACGAGCTGGGCGACGAGGCTATCGAGATTTTCCGTGAGGACGAGGGCTTCATCAAGGAAGAGGAGCGCCCTCTCCCCGACAACGAGTTTCAGAGACAACTGTGGCTGCTGTTCGAGTACCCGGAGAGCTCAGGTCCAGCCCGGATTATCGCCATCATCTCCGTCATGGTCATCCTCATCTCCATCGTCAGTTTCTGCCTGGAGACACTCCCCATCTTCCGCAACGACGAGGACGACATGCACAAGTCCCACGCCGAGTTCTTTTCCCCCGAGACCAACACCACGGTCATCAGGTACACGTCCACCTACTTCACCGACCCGTTCTTCATCCTGGAGACGCTGTGCATCATCTGGTTCTCCTTTGAGTTTCTAGTGCGCTTCTTCGCCTGCCCCAGCAAAGCGGGCTTCTTTGGCAACCTCATGAACATCATTGACATCGTGGCCATCATCCCGTATTTCATCACGCTCGGCACGGAGCTGGCAGACAGTCCGGACGACGGCCAAACTGGGCAACAGGCCATGTCTCTAGCTATCCTCAGGGTGATCCGACTGGTGCGAGTCTTCCGAATTTTCAAGCTCTCACGCCACTCCAAGGGGCTCCAGATCCTGGGCCAGACCCTCAAGGCCAGCATGAGAGAGCTGGGACTGCTCATCTTCTTCCTCTTCATCGGCGTCATCCTCTTCTCTAGCGCCGTGTACTTCGCCGAGGCCGACGAGCGACAGTCCCAGTTTGAGAGCATCCCGGACGCCTTCTGGTGGGCCGTGGTCTCCATGACCACGGTGGGCTACGGCGACATGGTGCCCACCACCATCGGGGGCAAAATTGTGGGCTCCTTGTGCGCCATCGCCGGCGTGCTGACCATCGCCTTGCCCGTGCCCGTCATCGTGTCCAACTTCAACTACTTCTACCACCGCGAGACGGAAGGGGAGGAGCAGGCGCAGTACCTCCAGGTCAACGCGCCCAAGAGCGAGTCGGGCGAGGAGCTGAAGAAGAGTCGCAGCGGATCCACCATCAGCAAGTCGGACTACATGGAGATCCAGGAGACGGTCAACAACAGCAACGAGGACTTCCGCCGGGAGAACCTCAAGACGGCCAACTGCACGCTGGCCAACACAAACTACGTCAACATCACCAAGATGCTCACAGACGTGTAGTCGACCACACAGATCGCTGGGAAAAATAATACAAAGGCAATAGAATTCAGGAACGAGATGCTCTTCACGCCACGCTTCACTCCTGCCCTTAAAGCTGTCAAACAGAGCCAAATTGTTTGCATTTGCATGGAGTTTTCCGACTGGAAAGAAAAGCTTGAAAAGTCACACCGATGCCAACCAAAAAGAAGCAATGAAAAACAAAAAAAGCTTTTCAAAAGATAAGCCAACACACAAAAATCACTTGATCACTCACTTCCCAGGGTGCACTGCTCTGCTTTAGACACAAAATATATACTGTAGGCGTTAGGTTTCTTTTTCACTGCTAGATAAATGATAGCCATCGGTGCCACATACGCTTGTGGTGGGACACCTTAGTAGTCAGTATCTGATGAGTGACTGAGAATGGCCTTGACGCCTCGCTGCTTTGCTCTTACGCAACGTGTTACTAGGATTCAAACTCTCTTCGAGACGCTTTGCCCGCCATTCACCCGAACTGGTCTTACTCCGCAGAGCTTTGAGGACGACTTGAATGTTTCATCTCGGGTTTTGCGTTTTTCTGTTTTTTTTTTTTTACAGGCAGAACGTAAATTCACATAGCCTGTAGTTAGGTACCGTGAGTCACTGCAGTGGGTCTTCATTTTACGACTCTCCCGACGTATGACGTTTCGATGTTAAGAACAACGCGCAATGAATTAGTGCGAGAATGCGTGGTCACGAGCCACAGGAAGGCACACTTGGTTACCGCCAAACTTAATGTTTTTTATTTGATATTTTGACAGTAAAAACTGTAAAAACTCTTTCAGTTGTACAAATATTTACTCGAATTCAGTGGTGGGCCGTGTATTTGGTACATGGGCCCTCAGTAGGATCTAACCTTTCAATTATAGAAACCATCATTACTGTAGAAAACTGCGATATAATACCATACACCTTTGCCACACACATAATATGAACAGATGAGAATCAATATTTATCTAATAACATAAAAAAACATCACGCTCACCAGAAAGGCTGATTAATAAATGCATTTATTTGCGACGTGTTTCGCTCGTGTACGGAAAATTACTGACGCTAATATGAGCCACCCAGCTGGCCCTGTCAGGCGAATTTCAAATCGGACTGGTAAAGAAACAGACTTGAACGACTCCCGTAATTGTGACTTTACTACTGCGTTAGCATAGGTTCGTGATAAACCACGGCGAGTTCCGTTTTGCGTACAAATTCGGAACTCTGTTGTAAACTGAGGACCCACTGGAGATGCATGAGATCTGCTCGGTGGGTAAGTTTCCCCCTACAGGCCAAACATATAGGCACTCAAGTTGGGCATGCATTGCGAATTTAGCGCGTTTCTCACTTGGTTTCAAGACGGACAAATTCTGAATCGGGGGATTGTTGGTCGAGGAGCTGCTGGCAGCTCACGATCGGTCGTGCGACGATCGAATGACTTTCTGGCGGCAGAAATGTAATGAAAGTCTTTCTTAGCCCCTCTTTAATCGAACGGTGGCCCCTTATTATTATTATTTTTTATCTTAACACCTCAGTTTTTGGAGTATGATGGTCAATTTGAGATGGCCAAAAAAAAAAAGGTGGTTGAAGGGGGTATGGAAAAATGGAAAAATATAAAAATCTAGCAATATTAGGGGTGTAATGGTACATCAAATATCAAAGTTCGGTACATAGCTTGGTGTTAAGGCGACGGTTCGCTTCACATTGGCTAAAGTGAGGAGAGAAAATACAAAATATGAAACGAGTAAATTCTCCTTCAACACAATAATGTAAACACTAAAATAAAAACAAACAATACATAGTTCTTTTTTTTTTTTTTTTTTAAGTTTTATTTTATTTTATCCCAAAGAAAGTGCAATATCAGTAGTTATTTTTAGGGGAAATGAATAAAATGATTTAACAAGTCTGACTGCGAAAAGCACATTGTTGGCCATGACGTCCGCTAGCCACAGGCTGAGCTGCACTGTGTTTGTCTATTAAGTAGCAGTAATGCAGTTACACTTCCTGTCCCTTACCTAATTATGACTAATTATGTACTGTTACACCCCTAATATATATATATTTCGTAGAAGTAGTAATATAATACCAATGCCTTGACAGTGTGGTCTGCCATGAAAAAGAGACCCTGTCTGTCATCGCAGTCGCCAGCTACGACAATTGCATTATGTTTGGTTATTAACGGAAATTGCAACAGTCAAAGTTACGGTGGCCTTAAAGGGTCAAAAAGGCACATTATTACAAGAATCGCGTTTCTTATGCTACGCCACTTCGTACAGCTCTTAAAATTAGCGTTGACTTTCAAATTTGTTCTTAAAAATTCCCAAATGTCACAGTGTACGCCCAGCTTTTGTTCAAGGAAAAAAAAAAAACACAAACACGATTTCAAACCCCGACTCTCCACCTAGAAACCTTCGCTAGGTTGCCGTAACAAGCACATTGCGGTCGCTGACATTACTTAACCGTTTGGGACGCTGTCGTTACCATAGCAACTTTTAAGCAGAATGGATGTAAAAGAATCTCTCCTAGTCTTGAGTCTTGCATGACATCCACTTCATCCCCAGAAGCATGACTTATAGCATCAAGAAGCAGCTCACCGCAGAGACAAAAAAAATGATTGATGTATTTATATAATATAGAGAGACATTAATATATACAGACAGAATGCATATACAGTACATTTTCACCAGAGACTTGTGATGCAGAGTATTGCCATAATGAAGCTCACATTTAACAGTGAGTGCCAAAGACACACACACACACACACTCCTACACTCTTACTAGCCGTTTCCCAGCATACCTCGGGGCGATATATTTTAAAATGAGATAATACCGCAGAGGTTCGGCTGGCGTTTAATTAACAAGAATGCCTGTTGTGTCGTAAAAGATTGGCATTGGGAGGAAATAAAATACGGTTTTGATTCCAAGGCGGTGTCCAGCTAAGGATAGCTGCCATTGGCTCAACACTGCCAAGGCAGCAGCCGGGCAAGCACTTGCATCCATCTGTCCGTCCGTCCGTCCATACTTGCTGGTGCGGTTAATCAGCAGCAGTGTAGCAGACCTCGGCCGTCCCTCCCGAGCCCCAGGTTTGACATTCCGGGGTCTGATGGATTTCGACTGATGATGGAGGTAGTGTTGTTTGGAGGGGGGGGGGGGGGGGGGGGGGGGGGGGGGGGTGCATTTGTCGGTTTGTAGCATGCGGCGTTTTCAATGAACTCTCCACATCGAGACGCCCGCGCCTATTTTTAAGCTTCTGACATGCAACTGTAACGACACGT
Source organism: Phycodurus eques (assembly GCF_024500275.1). Lineage (NCBI taxonomy): Eukaryota > Metazoa > Chordata > Actinopteri > Syngnathiformes > Syngnathidae > Phycodurus > Phycodurus eques. The sequence goes on along the minus strand of NC_084534.1, from coordinate 25,578,076 downwards.
GTCGCGCCACCGCTGCGCCGCACGCCCACTTCCGCTGCTCTCACGCGACCCCTCCCATCCATCCCAAACATACGGAAAAGTCCGCCCAAGTCAACCGCTGAGAACCAGCGAGGAAGAACTTTGCTCCATTCATTAGTGCACTTCACTTCAAACTTCACTTCAAACTGGACAATGCAGTTAGCCCATTCTAGCGTCTAGTGTCTCAAACAACCCCATGAATAACCAGCAATATTTCATTTTTAAAAAAAACATAATAATAATAAAAAAACATCTATCAAAAAGCATGTGTGTTAGAAATAAGTTCTCATTGGGAATTTTGTAGAAAATCTCACAAAAAAAACAAGAACACCTTTTGCAAGCACCTCAGAAAAATGCCGCCGCACCGGAAATGTCCCATTTTGTCACGAAAACGGTACAATTTGTTCCAATTATTTCATACTGTGCTACCTTGACTTGCATTAAGAGTGCAAGTCTGCAAGTCTGCAAGAGTGCAGTTTGCAAGTTTTCGCAGTTACGAGCCGTCGCTCAGTCAATATTTTTTTTGCTTTGTAAGCCAGCAGTCAAGGTACCATTGTATTTCCTTTTGTCAATGCATTTTTTAAAAACATTATTTTCTGTTGGATGGACCGAACAGGTGAAGCGCATATATGTGCAATAACTTTTTATGTCTCGATTTCTATTTTGAATTGCAAAACTATTTGATTATTATGTGCGATTCAGCAATTTTTTTTTCATAAATGCCTATAAATATGTCACTTTTATTTATTTATTTTTTTTTTTTTTTTACTAATTACGGTTTTTGTGCGATATCCTACCAAATTCTCATGAGAACAGGAAAAGATGGCGCAGCTGTGCCGATGCATCATTTATGTACTGTACCTTTTACAATGGACGACAACAATAACAAAAAGACATCTTTGTCTATGCATGCGGACACATTTCTCTGGAAAAAAAAAAATTTTCCTTCACTTCGGCCGAACCCGCTGTAGCAGGATCGCACAACGTTGACTTTTGTGTTTAAAACACACCCGGCTTTAGTGGCATTGACTTCCATTTCTTACATATTTTCCAGTCATTTATGGATTATTGAGATTGCATTGGCGTTGAAAATTCACTTTGTGAGAAAGTGGGGAGGAACGCTGGGAAATCTATGCATTGCTTTTCATACAAGATTATGAGACGGTGGTCACCAGGTTGGAGTTTTACCGAATGTGACCGGCATAAACACACGCTTGCATCTGAAGCAAACCTTGAAGCCAAAAAAAAAAAACAAAAAAAAAACTTGCAATATTCTGCTGCGGAATAGTTCAATGTGAACTTTTCAAATTGTTTGGGGGTTTGTTTGACCTGCATGAAAACACGCAAACAAACACACACAAGTGAAACAAGGTGACCAATATGCAATACGTATGCATGTGTGAGCTTGAGAAAGAATGATTGTAACTTTCACACAATATGTAAAGTCATTCACCCCTTCACCGTCCCCTTCTACCATAAGGTTGGATGTACGCCGCGTGGTTCAAGTGAGACAATTCCGATTTGTTTTGATGGCACAATTGGCATATGGAATACCCATGGAAACCATAAATCATACAAAATGTATTTGATACTTTCAAGAAAAAAGGGCCAACTCTGACAACAATTTGTCACCGTTATTTGATATACAGTGATCGCTCCTTCATAGTCGGGCGATACGTTACTGGCTGAAAAGTTGCAATTGAAAAACATTTTTTTCATGGAGTTTAGTATTTAAAATACCTCTAAATAGATATATTGGATTAAGTCATGAAATCGGAATTGGGCACTTTGACCTGCAGTGTAAATCCAGCCAAAGAGGCCTGGAAGCTTCCGTGAAGGATGACGGCTTTTCTTTCTATGAAATGATGAGATTTCTGTACATAAATAAGAGCAAAGACAATATCTGCAGGTGGCCTATGGACTCGGCAAGTAGTTTGATCTGCACTTTACGAGAGAACAAGGACACTCTATGGACCAGACGACATTTAGTCCTTCCGACATGATTGATAACGCTGACAAGGAGATATCAATAACAATGAAGCCAATAATAATTACAGTAACTCAAGCGTTTTGTGTTTTCTTTGCATTTCAGTCTGACTTCCGACAACTCCCTTTTCCCCCTGCAAAGCTAATTTTAGCCCAAATCGATGAAAGGCCTCCATTGCTGCTATTCTTGGCGTGTTTCTGCGTCTTTGTAGCCGCGGCGAGGCGTGCGGGAAATGTTGAAAACGCCTCGCGGTGTCTTCGGCATCGCGCGAACGGTGCACGCGCTCCCTGCAGCTTGGAAATGAGCAGAGACTGCGCTATTTTTAGCCTTTTGGTTCTGGAAGGAGAGAAGAAGAAGAAGAAGAAGAAGAGGATGAGACAGACGGAAAGGAGCCTTGAAAGGAATCAAGTTGCACTGCAAACATATTGACAAGTACGAGCCATCGTATCCAAAGATGGCTGCCCTTTTAGGTTCGGAACTGACTAATTTCAAGCAAAACGCCATCTTTTGGTCAACTAAATACAGAGCCTCAGACATGGCTGGGAATACATTATGGCCATATTATAGATACTGTACAATGTGCGTACATAATGATAAGTTGTGACCACGAAATAACGAAGTCGAGCCAATGTACGATAAGATAACATTGAATGATGAGGAATAAGAATCATGAAAATAAATAAATTAATTAACAAACTTACAAAATTAAATGAGGCATTTGAACCTAAAAAGCACAGTATATATTACAATTGCAGTATTTGAGGACTGTAACGTGTTTACAATAGTCATTTTTTATTATTAAACATTTTTATAGTTGTATATAATGTTAGCCATGTTCATTAATTACATTGTATTATTATTGTTTCTTAGTATCTTTATTATAATACAATATTTAAATAATAGATACCCCTAAATCTGAAAAGGAATCTTTAAAAATAAAATCTTTGATTTGATCATTCATTATTAATATGCAGTGGAGCGCACCAGCGCCCTCTTGGGGTGATAACTGGGATGGAACACTGAGCAAAACTGACTGTTAAATGAGCGGCTGAGGTGTTGGGCCCAACATCGCCTCAAATCCATTGTCCAATCAGGTGGCTCATATATTGTCGCTACACAGCTCACAGCCACTAGGGGGACTTTTTTTCCCCCCGCCCTGTACATAGCAATAACATGCGTGTTTTTGGAATCGAACCCGCAATTTCAGAACTCGGAGGCAGCCATGCTCACCACTAGTGGACCGTGCTGTTCTTTCAGCATTTTAGCCCCACACAATTATTCATTTCTTGGTCTCTCAGCATCGAGCGCCAATGGCAATTTTTGGCCTTGAAAAGGATTAACACGAAAACAAGCTGCATTTTTTCAAATCTGGTTCCGCATTTCCAGGAAACAGGAGTTCCGTGTCGTCCCTCTGGGGGCGACACGGGGGGCAAGTTGAGGTCGGCCGAGTGGTCATCGTTGCGGAACCGTACATGGAGAGCCAAGTATTATTTGCGGATGGTACTCAGCGTAAAAGGTAGGATACATTCTTTCAGCTGGGCCTCAATTGGGCCATTTTCCTGGGAGGAGTCACGGAATTTGCATTTCCGTTTGATTTTGGGCATGTGTCCTCGAGACTTTTTCTGTTACGATAGACATGACCACCCAATTTCCGGTCCATCGGAGAAACTGGTTTTAGGCGTAAAATTTTTTTAAACTACTTTTCGAGAATCTTTGCAATAATCGTCAAACTCTTTCGCAGCCCACATGAAATGGCGTGCGTAGATAAGCGTCGAAATTTAGCGTCACCTATCCGTCGAAAATAGCGTCGTCCGATTGGGGCTCATTTAGACGAATTCCGTCGTAGGAGTTCGCCCGAAACGTTAGCTTCAAACTAAAATGGCCGACTTCCTGTTCAATTCGGGCCACGGGTCGTTGAGACTTTTTCGTGCATCCTGTTATTATAGACACATCCACCGAGTTTGCTGTTGATATAGTATAAAGCTTGTGTCAGGGGCTATTTTTTTCAGACTTTCCAGGGTCCGCAACTGAGTGAGCTTTGGAGGGGTCGTGTGCAGGACCCACCAAAATATTGTTGACTTCTCCAGCGTACTGATTGCTCCCAAAAGACAGTTCAAAATAACAATCAACACATTTCCTAACAAGACACTGAGCTCTCTCGTAATTTGGCAAACACGTGCAGCCGGCGTATTTAAAAGAAACTAAAGGTTGTCTGCGCCATTGTGGGAGTGGACAAAGCAGAGGATTCGATGCCCGCTGTTCACATTTTTACGAATGGAATTCGTCTGATATCCAGCACATGTACACGGATTTCAGAATCCGTCTGCCTGTTCCCAGATCAAATTCACCAAAATCGCGTTAGACCATCGGTCTACCTACTGCACCAGGACTTAGACGGGATCCCAGCAGACTTAAGTTTCGACCGACTTTCATCCACTGTCACAATGCGCTGGGCGCATGTCTAAGGACACACCCTCGCTGCCCCGGAACTGCCAGCTTCTTGCAGACTGATCTGCCAAATCGGAAAAACACACGCAGCGACCCTTTCGCTTGCACAAAAATCAAGATATGCCATTTTTTTTGCGCTCTGCCGCAGTTGCGCCGTCTACGAAAGTAGAGCCCTGAGTGTGAAAGCTAGTTAGTTTAATGTGTGGAGAATGTGGAGGACTCACTCTCTAATGGGTCACCTTTTTGTTGAAGCTGCATTTTAAAAGGCTTTTTATGGCTTTCATCACAGTGACTTTCATGCTCTGTAGCAGTTTGTGGGATAAAAATCCCATAAACGTTTCATTTCCCTAATTATATTTTTATTTTTCCTATTTTATGAACATGTTTTTCAAGGGGGAAGCAAGTGGTTAGCATGTGCTTCACAGTTCCGAGGATCTGGGTTCGAATCTTGCTCTAGCTTTCCCATGTGGATTTTTTGTACGTTTTCTCTGGGTACTCCGGCGTTCTCCCACCCACATAAAACATACGTTAGGCTCTTAGGTTCTGAAGTCTCTAAAATGTTCATAGGTGGGAATGTGAGTGTCAGTTCTTGTTTGTCTATTTGGCTGGCTGTGGCTGGTTAAAATGCTGAGTGGCTAGTAACTCTGGGAAACCAGTAGCCATAGTGGCTGACCAAAACGGTTCATGTCAAGCCCTGTTCATCTTCCATGACAACATTCATAGCAGTTCACAATCATCATGTATTTCATAACATGACAAAAACCTAAAGACTTCAAATAAAATAAGCCATGCTCACCAGAATCCTCTTTTGCTAGCTGTTGGGTGTTGTCATTGCTAGCTACGCAGTTGTTTCCGCTCTGGAAATGGTAAATAAATACGGGGTGTAGCAAACCAGCTTTGTCCAACCTTTCCTCACAATGTGCTTTTTTTTTTTTTTAATTCAGCCTTGGAAATGAATCTTTCATGTTGTCCAACATTAACCCCAAATAAAGTTCAGATGTTCTAGTAAGCTTTCCCTGACATTTTTGTAGTTGCGTCTCATAGCACAAAAACCTGGCATTTGAACAGGGGTGTGTAGATTTTTGATATCCACAGCATAAGGTCAACTAATTACTGTATATACCACATAGCTTTGCTGCAGTAATATTTCATAAGAAAGATGTTATTTCAGGCATGCGTGTGTATTAGCATCAGAGATTAGCACGATGTGCATTGTTCGGGCTTTAAAGCTGCTCTCCTCAGATAAACGCCCCGTATGGGCATCAAATGACAGGAAGCTCTGAAGTGTTAATAATAATAATAATAATAATAGTAGTAACACAGCCACATTAGACTCCTTGTATTGTGCAAACATTGGATGCCCTCATGCAGCACAAATTGTAATAATTCATTTTCAGTGTAGCTGCCGTCGCTTCAAAGCAGTTACTGTCATTCTTGCGTTGCTTCGTGAAGGCCTTGAAAAAGTGACTGACGATCGGCAGCAAATCCACAATCCGACGACTTGTGTCCAAAATCATCCACGGTCATCGGGTTCTTATTTAAGTGGGGTACACACGTCCCGATTTTTAACATCGAAATGTGAGCGACTCCACGCAGGATGAAGTGTGCGCTTACTGCTCTAATAGTGTGTTGTGTAAGATTGTCGCGTTGCCTCCAAAAGTGGGCAACGCGTGACGATAATAGGGCCGTGTAAAAGTTTCATCTGGCCAATATCTGCGATTTAATATCATTGTCAATGATAGACAATAGCGGCAATCGGGCCAAATTTGAGCTTTTTCCCTGCGTGGCGATTAAATACAGCAAAGGCCCGATTGTCCGATAGTTCGAAAAGATTATCCTAAACAATTATCCTGTGGTGTGGGGTGTGTTAGTGATTTAAAAAAAAATTTTTTAACATCCCTAATTTTTCACTTCAGCTTTCTTTGGAACAGGGATCACTGCGTGTGTGTGTGCATGTGTGTGTGTGTGTGTGTGTTTATCATTAAACTTGGCGCGTTGTGAGCCAGAACTATTATTAACGTGACAAGCGCCGTTTAAATCGCCTCCACAGCAGCCCGAAGGAATGTTGAATCGGAGGGGATGTCGGGAGCACCGACATTCACCAGCACGCGACTGTCTGGTAAAATGTTACATACTTACAATTCGACCATTGTTATAATAATCAATCAGACAATTATTTAAGATCAACAATATCATTCATATCTGTAGTGAAGGGCGATACCGCTGATGGTGTTCTGTGGGACCACGAGATGGCAATGCACAGGATTTCGAGCCTGTTCCAGACCGTGATGTTGGTACGTAACCATTTTGTTTCCAATTCCCCCCTGCCTCCAGCTAATCAGTGCATGAATTCATTCTTAAATATTGTCTTTATTGAAGTAATTAGATATTGACATTAAATAAATAAAATATTGTAAGAATGTACTTTTTTTAAACTTCATTTTGTGCTATATATGTATAAATATATATGTATTTGCGATTGCTATTTTATGAAATGTATTTGACATTTTATTATTTTCTTTATTTTGTAATTAATTTAAATGTGAAAATATAATCCAAAGTAATTGCATTGAACATTTTACTATTTTACTGACTTCATATTTAGTCATTTTACTATTTTACTGACTTCATATTTAGTCATAAAAATGCTTTTAGTAATTTAATTTATAATTATTTATATTTTTCAAATATATTTTTTTATTAATTTCACTTTTAATATTTTGATATTTCATATAATTTTTACATTTTAGTAACGTTTCAGTTATTTCACTCGCAACGGTTTCAGTTATTTCACTATTTCAACTGCATTTTAGTTTTTAGATTTTATTTAAAAATATTCATATTTCTACTATTTCATTTCATGATGTTTTAATTTTGATTTTTAAAAATATTTTTTATTATGTATTAATAATGTTTGTATTAATAATAATTGTTCGGATTGAATTTTTGTATACGTATATAGTTATATAAGCTAAAATATATATATATGTATATATAAAATCCTTAAAAAATAAAAGCTAAACATCTAATATGACCCAACGGAGTGTAAGAGGTCAGCATCAAATGACAGGCCGCTCCGCGATTGGTTCGGTCGCCATGGTCCCTCCCGCTTGTCACGGCAGACCTTGATATTAGCGAGATTAGATTACTTGTCTTTTGATTAGTGAATGCTGGCAAGCATCCACGCGTGTCGACCAAGCGTGCGATATAGTTTAGTGTGGAGCGGGAGGGGAATATTTCGTGATGGGCCGCGCTGCTTTTAATCTGCTTAGCACAACTGGACCACAGCTGCAGTCAAAATGCACACACACACACACACACACACACAAAGGAAGTGTGACCCTGCAAGCAGAAACAAACAAACAAACAAAATTCCAGGTAAGTTTTTTTTTTTTCTTTGTCTTTTTGTGTTTTGATTGCTTTCCACAAGAGTATCAGTGAAAACAAGCCAAAGGGGGGAATTGTTTCCAGCAGTATATACGTGTACATACGTGTTGCAGTTGTGTATCTAGTGGGTGAATAATACATCACAATACATGTGAAGATTTTGCATATATATATAGTATGCATGTATGTATGTATAAATGTACACTATGTTTATATTTCAGTTTTCACTTTAGGATGGATCAATAGAAGAGTTTGCTATTTAAAAAAAAAAAAACTTTTTGTCTTCAGTTAAAAGTGTCAATATGCATACAAGAATACATAGTACATGAATATGATCTGTGAAGAAAGAAAGAAAATCCCTCTCTGGCGCCATCTTGTGCTTGTAGTTTAATTTGCAAGAAACCACTGTGCCTGAGGAAAAACAGTCAACGTGAGACAGAAGGTATGAATGACTGAGTGACACTCATTTTTTGTGCACTTGTGGGCACATTCACAGCAGGCTATTAGTACCACTTTCGGCCTACTAGTTCACAACTAAACCTTACTGGTAAACGACTGTGCTGCACTATTAACACTACGAGGCACAACTAGTAGGCATGTGTCACAACGTTAGTAGCCAACTGGCTCGTACGAGCAGATCCAAAATGCCCAGTAGTAGTTTTACCTTTCTAGTAACATGCAATTATCATACTAGTCGGCCGAAGTCGTCCTTTTAGTGTGCAAAAATGTCATACCGTAATGTAAGGCAGTAATGGAAAAACTTTACGGCTGTACTTGTGTGCCGAATTGTCTGGATATCAATGGTATCGAATAAATGCTCAAACAGCTTGCCATACACGTGATCCTTGCTGATTATGATTAATATTATTTTTATTATTTTCATTTTATTTTTTTATTATTATTATTATCACTTCTTTTCTGTCATTTACAATGTCAGTAGAGACTGGTGTTTTGCAAGCGTGTGTTCCTCTTCACACAGACACGAGCGTGCTGATGGGAAAATTGCTTCGTCAACATCGACTGTTAGCAGGTTGAGGTTCGAAGGTTCAGCAGCAGGGGGAGGTGTTGAGCGTTTGCTGGATGAAGTGCAGCGTTGAATGACAGGCAGAGGAAGGGGACGTCTCAGTCACGACTCCCACGGGATGCTACGGCGGAGCTCATGCTTGAGCCGTTTACCACAGCCCCGCTCACTTTTACCGACAGAAATCACTCGCCATCGATTCATCCGCGCTCCCGCCGTCGTGTCGCCACCTTGGCCGTCGTTAACTGCGATGCGAGTGACCGCCATGTTACTGCATTGACCTGTATTGTGATACTGGTGGTATCCATGGCAAATTTTGTAGTATTGCATTGTGAGTTATTACTGCGTGTTTGGTGGTTGTGGAACATGGAAAATATGCTCCCACAGTCGAATGAGAAAAGTGCTAATACCAAAAATATATTTGACCTGTATCGTCATTGACAAATTATTGCAGCAATAAAAATCACCAACCTTTGAATAGAAAATATCTATTGTATAGTATTGTTGTCTTGGACCTACACATGAACATAGAACTCCAAAAACAAAAACAAAAACTAGAAAATTGCCAATATCAATAGTGTTGCTATCCAGACTATTTATACTATTTATACGTGATACTGGTGGTATACCTGGAAAAATATGAAGAATATTGGATTGTAAATCACAAGCATTAGTTCAGTGGTCATAAAACTTGGAAAATATGCTCCAAAAGTCAAAACAGTAAAGCACCAATATCGGTTTTGACCTGTATCGTGATACAGTTAATATCGTTGGTAAGATATTGCAGTGTCATTGTATTGCATCAACATAGTATCGATGTGCTAACAATTTTGACCTGTATCGTGATACTGCTGATAACGTTGGCACACACAGTCGAACACGAAAAGCACCAATATCCAAACTCTTGCTGTCCTGGCAATTTCGACCTGTATCGTGATACGGTTGGTATCGTTGACACATTTTGTTATAATATTACATCGTGCATTAACACACTATTGTGTTACTATTAAATTCGCAAAACATCTCGCCCCAAAAATGAACAAATATCAATAGTGGTGACAATTTTGGCAGCAACAAAAGCACCAATATCAGTAGTATCAATGTGCTGATGATTTTAACCTGACACTCTGAGTGGAAAGTTTGGTTTGTAAGGATGGATAATTGTACTAGTTTGTAGAACTCAAACAAATGGGAAACACATCCCTGCTTGTGTATGCGCATGTTTGTCCTGCCCTAACCTTGCATGCACTTGAGCCTCCCTGGTCTATGCATACGTTGTGAAGTTTACACTCATGGATGCACACAATGAGACCCCCCCCCCCCCCCCCCCCCTTCCCCGCCCTGGAGGCGACGGCCTAATATGACGGATAGCCAACGCTCGACTGTAAAGACTTAAGATGAGCTTTTTGTGGGTGGGAGAAGGGGGGGTGGGCGACCTTGACGTGCTCCGTGCAGGCTGCAGCGGTGCCGCTCGCACCGCAGTGTTACAGGAAAGCGGGGGCGACCCGCAGCACCACGGCAGCACACAAGCACTTTGCTTGGAAGCGGGTAACATTAGAGTCTCGCCTTTTGCTTCCAAATTGGCCGCCCTGCTGGTAAAACGTCAACGAGGAACTTTAGTTGGAAAGTTTTCAAGGTCAAGTCGCTGCTGGAATTCAATGTTTTATTCACCACTGGAATACTTGGAGCTGTTAATTTAATCTGTTCTTAACTGAGCCACTGAGAACTAGAATGGGCTAACGTTAGTGTTGTCATTTTTAAGTTAAGCGCACAAATAAATAGAGGAAAGGCTTATCTTTGAGATGAATACTAATCTAAATCGAGAGTCAGTTCCAATTTTGATACATAGAGGAAGTCCACTATTGCGTTCAACACTCTTCCAGATTCATCAGCGCAACACTGGGCCAAAATCCCAGGCAACGAAGTTCAGACATTGATGCAAGACTCAGAAAGCAAGTCGTGCTTTAGCTTGGGTTTCAGTACATCTGCATGTTAGTACATTAAAACTGAATGCTACTTATCAATCGGTCATCTCACATGAAATATTGACAGATTTTGGACGCTTGGACTTAGACCACTATTGCACTAAACTTTTTTTTTTTGGGTTCTCTAATCCCAGTTTGTTTCTTTTCTTTAAAGCAACCTACATTATACTGAACTAACCTAAACTAAAGATGATGACAGTACATCGGCTGTGGATAAAATGTCATTAGGTGAATTAGGTGCACTTCGTTGTGGTTTTGGGGTAGAACCTTTAGGCACAAAAAGTTCTAAATAGACGTTTTTGAAAATTATTTTTACAATTATAATTCGAATTTTAAAAAAGATCTTGCAACATTCCTATATCCATTATACATACGTATGTATTTATTTATTTGCTGAATGTTTAAATATCTTCGTAAAACCTTTAGCGCAACCCATTTTCATCTATTCAAATTATGCAAAATTTGATTCTTTTAAATCTTGTCTTATTCATTATTTTAAATGATTGTATAGTTTTTTTTTTAATCCCTGTAAAAAGATTACAATAATAAGTGTGGATGGTGCATTGATAGACTCCTACTTGCTCCAAATGTATGCCTCGCACTTTTGACAAGGTCAATGAAGGAGTTATTTCCCCTTAAAAGTGGCACATGTTTACGGCACTCAAGTGAGGGTGTTCCTCACACATGTGAGATTTAAATTAAAATAATAATAATAATAATAAATCAATAGTCCTTTGAAATGCTTTTACCTAGCGTGAGACGGGTAGACAGATGTGTGCATGTGCGCAGGTGCTCTGTCAGGTATTGTACTGTATTGGTGGGTTGGGGCGGGTGCACAATGCAGTCTAATCCCCAAGGTGACGCCGGATTGGACGATCCTAGCGTGTGTGCATGCTTACTCTGCGGGAAGGACAAAAAAAGCAAAGCGGTTAAAAAAAAAAAAAGTGGGAGGAGGGGTGAGTCTTCCTTCACACCACGTCAGGCGTTAAATCTCCTATCACTGAGCTGATGCTCGGGGGGGGGGACATTCCAGGTGACCCCCCACCGTGCCCCCCCCCCCACCTCTACCCCTCATCCCACCATCCCTCCCTCAGTATTTCAAACCTTGCACGAGTGTGTGTGTGTGCGTGTTGTTTTGTATTTGTGTGCATGTGGCAGCTCTCGTTTCCTATCAGGTGTTCAATTACCCAATGGCAGCTTTGGTAGGGACGCTCTTGAGGGGGAGTGCGGGCGAGCTAGGAGGGTAGAAGTGGAAAAAGAAGAAGAAGTGGAGAGCACTCCTGCCGAGACAGTAAGTGAGTGGGTCATCCTTTCAGATTGTTTTGATTTGTTTGTGTGATGCTGAAGGTCATGGGGTCATTGTTCAATGTCAGCTCACGAGCAGATGCAAAGTTTGGGTTTTTTGTTTTTGGCTGACATTGCACAATCGGCATTTCTTTATTATCTTATGTCTCGCTCCTGAATATTTGTGCCTGTGCTGCAATGCAAAAAAAAAAAAGTCTTCAACAAAACGAGTCCAGTTGCCTCCATTCAACCTTTGTCGATAACCTTGACCTGAATGACTCCTACCATTGTTTGTCTTTTCCAGGGCCAATAAAATGTATAAAAATTCATCCTACAGGGTTGAGTCAGTAAACAATGATTTTTTTATTTTATTTTAAAAACTCAAATGTACTTCAAAATGTGGTTATGTGCACCACTGTGAGGCTGTTTTTTCATATTGTTTTTGTTGTTATTTATCACCATGTATTTGTGCGTGTCATATATTTTTCAAATCTTAATTTACTTTTTTTTTTCTTAACAGTACTCATATATTTGTCTGTGTTTTCTTTTTATTTAATTAAATGTTTTATTATTTTATATATTATTAAAGATGTGTTTATTCATTTATTTTATATGTAGCTATATATTTTGTGTTATATTTTTTCAGCTGTTTTAAAAACATTTTTACCTTATCCCCCCACGTAAGGCTTTTTTAGCCCTGCAAACTTTCCAATCATAGATGAGTGACACAGAGCAAAGAAATAACGAGGATATGCAAAGAAAATTTACAAAAATAAAACAGGGGGAAAATGACCAAAGTGCAGTTTAGATAGTGTTTCGATATTGTTGTTGTACATTAGGTAATGATATAAACATGAATGGATTGTTCTGTTCGTCAAGAAAACATGAAGAAAAATGTTGAGCAATGGCTAAAAAAAAAAAAAAAAAAAAAAAAAACAACTCGGAAAAAATATTTTAAATTATAAAACTACATATAAGAACAAGGAACAAATTAAGTTGGTTTACCGGTTGAATCCAAACAGTGTAAAGTTTTGACAAGGCAACATTTTGTATTGGATGTCATTGGATTACAGGCGCAGGTGTACCTGATGAAGTATCTGCAATGTTCTATGCAGTAATATTGTAACACCTGATCACACACACACTCACGCGCACACACACGCATTCATTCAGTGTAAGCAGTTTCCCGGGCAAACCTGCCGAGGTTTCACTTCTGTCATGATCTCAAGTTGGAACATTTGCAGGTATCAGATGGCGAGTTGTGTGCTGATGCTAACAAAATAGGACAACAACAAAAACTTCTCTCCGTTCAGGTTACGCAGAAGACTGAAGCTGCCTGGATGCCAGCCAGCAGGACCAAGGTCCACGCGGGATCCCCACCTGCATTCCTGACGGCCGAAGAGACGGACAGCGATGGAGGTTTGCACAAATATTACAGCAAATAAGGACCGAGACCTGAATGAAATTGCAGAAATCTGTAATTGATACTAATCATTGTTTGGCCTATAGATGCCACAAGATGGCGGCAAAGCAATTCAAACGGATAGGATAATAAAGCATCAACACCATGCATTTAGCATGTACGCAATCACGGGCCCATGTTACATAAACGACTGTATTCAGTAGTTAGATTATTCAACAGAAACAATCCACCTTTACATATGGAATCATGAATAGTGTTAGCTAGTTTACTAGGCTAAATAACACGCTACCACAAGCTAACGTGACATCACCCATGGGCATGCGCGCTTGCACTTTACACTAACGGTATTAAGTCATTAAACTCACCTTTCAGCATTTACACAAAATAACGGATTTTCGCGGAATACAGCCAAATTGTGACACACAAGCTATTCGTAGCGGCATAAGACAAGATTTCAGTTTGACCTCTGACCAGGTGCATTCAAGGACCACCAACAAAACAGAACATCTCAAATGCAGACGCAAAAACATTATCCATGAACAACAAAGATTCCCCCACATGCCATCAAAGCACTACTTTTATTGATTTGGCTTCAGCACAACAACAGATAAAATAGGTGATTTTCAGGGAATATCAGTGTATGGACCCCAATTTAAAAAAATATATGCAAATCCATACAGTATGTATTGCTTACCACATACAACATCGTTATTTTTCTTCTCTCTTTGATTAGATTTAAATTTATTTTCATTCCTCCTCAATGCTGCGTTTGTATTTGTTGTTACTTCGTGCGGTATCTCTATCTAGGTTCCTCTGGTTAACTTCGAAAACGTGGACGATGTGGGCATCAACTTGGGCGACCCCAGCGACTCGGGCTACCCGACGTCGCCCACGTCGGAGGCCCAGGATCCCGAGCCCTCACCCCGCCGCCTGCCGTCCCCGCGTCTGTCCCCTCGCTGGTCCCGCCGTGAGGGTCCGTCCCCTTCCACGCCATCCAAAGCCACTTCCAGTAGCTGCAGCCTGATCTCCAATCTAAAGCTCCTGGTGAGCGGCGAGTCGGGTTCTGAAGGCGTCTTCAGCAGGATGCCGAGGGACTGCTACGACAATGAGGACTTGTTTGAGAAGATCGGCGTGGAGAACCGAGACCATAAGGTGGTCATCAATGTCTCGGGGCTAATGTTCGAGACGCAGCTGAGCACGCTTAACCGGTTCCCGGAGACTCTACTGGGTGACCCCGTCAAACGAATGCGCCACTTCGACCCCATGAAGAACGAGTATTTCTTCGACCGTAACCGCCCTTCTTTTGACGGCGTCCTGTACTTTTACCAATCTGGCGGGAGGGTCCGCAGGCCAGCCAACGTCCCATTAGATGTCTTCGCCAGTGAGATCGTCTTCTATCAGCTGGGCCACGAGGCCATGGAGCAGTTCCGCGAAGACGAAGGGTTCATCAAAGAGCCCGAGGTCTTGTTGCCCACCAACGAGCTCCAGAGACAGTTCTGGCTCCTGTTCGAGTATCCTGAGAGCTCCAGTGCCGCCAAATCCGTTGCTCTAGTCTCGGTGTTTGTCATCGTCATCTCCATCTTTATCTTTTGTCTGGAAACGTTACCGGAGTTCAGGGAGGGTAGCGATTTCACTCCCGATGCGGCTCATGTTGTTAACGGGACCAGCGGAGGTTCAAGTCCTCACCCTGCCCCCAAAGACATCCTAGCCTACCTCACGGACCCTTTCTTTATCGTAGAAACCATTTGCATAATCTGGTTCTGCTTTGAGGCAGGAGTCCGCTTTGCCGTGTGTCCCAGTAAGAGCGACTTCTTCAACAACATCATGAACATCATCGACATCGTGTCCATCATCCCGTACTTTGTCACGCTGGGCACGGAGCTGGCAACCACTCCCGACGATGATACCAACTCCAGCCAAAACATGTCACTCGCCATCCTGAGGATCATCCGCCTGGTGAGAGTGTTCCGCATCTTCAAGCTGTCGCGCCACTCCAAGGGGCTCCAGATCCTGGGGCAGACCCTGAAGGCCAGCATGCGAGAGCTGGGCCTGCTTATCTTCTTCCTCTTCATCGGCGTCATCCTCTTCTCTAGCGCCATCTTCTTCGCCGAAGTCGACGAGCCCCAGACGCAGTTCGTCAGCATCCCGGACGGATTCTGGTGGGCGGTGGTCACCATGACCACGGTGGGCTATGGAGACATGTGCCCCAGCACCATAGGCGGCAAGATGGTGGGAACCCTGTGCGCCATCGCCGGCGTGCTGACCATCGCGCTGCCCGTGCCCGTCATCGTGTCCAACTTCAACTACTTCTACCACCGAGAGACCGAGCAGGAGGAGAAGCGGATGATCGACGCCGCCACCGAGGCGCAGAAGAGCACGCTGGCCGACAAGTACGGCAGCGCGGCGTCCTTCGACAAAAGCACCTGGAGCGTCGAGAAGAATGGCTTCAACTCGTAAAGCAACATTTTCCTCCGATCATTTTTGTACTGCTGCAGCATGATGACACTTTCAAGCCTTTACCTAAGTTGTCTTCTTTTGGACAAAGTGAAATATGCACAAGTCAGCACAAGAGGGACCATTTTAACAAATGTAAATTCCATCTGTTCATTTGACATATTGCTGGGCTACTAGCGCAGAATTGGGGACAAGCCCTACCGTGAATAATGAAACCCACAAGTAATTGACGCCCCCCTAAAAAAAAAATTTTTTTGTCATTCCAGAATTGGAGGAAAATTTTGGCAACAGGGTTTTGGAAAATCAGACGCTTATTTTATCTTTTTTTTTTTTTTTGCTATTTTTTTTAAAGGAAAAAAGAAAATAAACCATCAAATAATTTCTTTTGTCCAGCCCAACCATGAACAGTACACATTGTAGACGATTTTTATTTATCGTATCATATATTTTGTATTTTGCTTTGTATACCACAACAGATACCCAGTTCCCTGAAAAACATATATTTCGGAAAAAATATTGCTGAATCAATCGTTTATCCTTTACAATTACATAAGGAAAGTAAACGTTTATTTGAATTAGACTGAGCATTTAGCTTGATGATGTAATTTCTGCTCAGTCATGTAGCTTACTTTTTTTATTTTTTTTTTCCTCTAGATGGCTAAAAAAGGTTTTAGTAGCAGGGTTGCCTATATGTTGAGAGACAGCTTCAGAGCATAATTACGACTACAGTATATAAAATGTCTGTGACAAAATTAAACGTTTTAACAATCACAAGGAAGACATTGAGAAAATCCTAACAAAACAAAACAAAAAAAAAGCTGATTTAAAACTTGGACAAAAAATGTCCTCCAATTCTGGATTGACCATTGGTCCAACTATTATATAATGAAAAAAATAAAGATTTACAATGCAAATGATGCATCTATTTTAAATCATTGTGAACAGTTGTAGTATTGTAAATGTTCTCTTTGTTCTCTTTGTATAGGCATAATGTTCAGTCATAGGGGTGTACCTAATGAAGTGACCCGTGTCCTCTCCAGCCTGTCCTTGTGACGACCTCCCCAACAGTCCCCTCCTCCGTTACTAAAACAACAACCAAAAAAATCATTAGTCGCATGTGAAGCTCCACCTTATCGTATTCAGCTAAATCTACGAGAGGCTTTCAAGGATGCTGGGACATGTCCACGCTGTGCGAGACATCTTCAATTGTTGTTGTAAAATGATATATGATATCCTGTATAGTTTGCAAGTTTTAGTAAAATATCAATCAAATGCTAATGGGACAAAAAAACAAAAACATGCATCCACATTTGATGTTTTCTTGCCAATTAAGCATAATTACGCAATAGAACATTTTTAAAGTACAATTTGAAGAGCTTGTTGAACGATTGCGCTGAATGATAATCTCCACATACGCACTTTGTGACGCTCAGGAAAGCACATTTATCATCACCGTGTGACATACTGTAAGATTTATACTTTGGATAAAAGGAAGGTGGGTGGGTGGGCAGAGGGGGGGCAGAACACAATTCACTTTGCACACTTTAAACGAAATAAACAATGTATTATTTATATAGCATGGCATGCAGAAATGAGGCTACTACTAAGGTTTGACATAACGAATGTAGCTAATTATAAGCATTTTAATGGTCTAGTGATAATCAAATGAGACTGTTAGACGTGCATGCCGCATTTTAATCATGATAATGTGACTCCATGACACATATAAATGGAGTTTATATAGCAACGGCCATGAATGTAATCTTGCAATAAATGTACTGTATGCAATAATGTTGATGTGGGCATAGGGGACCCCTGTTTGACCCCAGGAACACAGCAATAATGAAATGGGAGGCAATAAGATGTAAAGGCAGCATCATTTAGTGACTTGGCTACTCAGCACTTTATGCTTGGAAGAAGCACTTATTCTTGCCGAGTACACTTGAGCCACTGACAGCTAGAGCGGGCTAACTCCATGTTTGTCATTTTGCAGGCGAGTGCAAAAAAAACATTTTGGCACCGATGAACCAGCAGAAGTGCAAGAATTGGAACTAAACCTTGATTTAGACCAGGATTCATTTGAAAGATATGCCTTTTCTCTATGCATTTATGCACGTAACTTCAAAATGACAACAACAACAGCAACAAAAAAATGGAGTTGGCACACTTTAGCTCTCAGTTATAATGAATGAATGAGTGAGTGACGTTTTATTTATTCTGTAAGTAGTGCCTTCCATTAAACATGCATGCTATTAACTGTCTGGAGTCAACCGCTCATTATTTGGGTGATAACTAATATATTAAAACAAGGGCAAGCAGCTCACAGTCCACTCCACTGTCTATTATAGATTATTTTTCATATAAATATATCAATATTTGTATTTGTATTTGTAATTGTAATATAAATATATCAATATATATATATATCTATATATATATATATAGATATATATATATATGTATATATATATATATAATATAAATATTGATATATTGACAACAAAATCTCTCTCTCTCTCGCTATATATATATATATATATATATATATATATATATATATATTTGTCTATTCTAAATGTTCATGTCTGATAGTTTACAATTTTTGTATGTAGTTGTTTTTGTCTAATATTTTGGTATATTTGCATGACAAAAAAAATCTATAATAATTTAATATTACTTTATCTTATAATTTGTATTATTTTGTTGTATTTTGTCATAGTTTTTGTAATATTTGTTCATTTTCCAGCTAAATGTTATACATTTCCATAACACTAGTATTTTTTATAAAACAAATATATAAAATTTTGTGTTATTTTTAAACATTTTTTTAAAAATTATTTTGTCATTATTCTTATATTTTTAAAGTAAGGTTTGTGGGTTTAATTTATTTTTTTCAAATATTTTATTGCATTTTTAATTACATATATATACATAAATACTTTTACGCTGACATTTATTTTCATCTAATATTTTTTATAAAATTTCTAATATATATATATATATATATATATATTCATTATCTAATACTCCTGTGTTTTTTTCCCTTTACTGTTTTTTGTATATTTCTAACAAAGCTTTGTGCTTTTGATAAATAATTGTTATTATTTTCAAATATGTTTTATATTTTTTGTCATAAGTTTGTAATTTATTTAACATTTTCTTTTTTTCATGTAATATGCTTTATTTGTACCTAATATTTAATCTTATTTTCAAATATTTTTGTATTCCATCACAATATTGTTGTTGATTACGGTTTCTTTTTTCTCATATTTTCTATTTTTAATCATTTAATAAATATTTTAGGTTTTTTTGCCAATATATAGACGGGCGCACGGACTCTCCCAGTAAAACGGCAAAGTGAGTAAGCAGATGAATAAAAGCATCATTTGCAGAGAACAAAAATCATTGCGTCCTTGTGCGGCTGGTGGATCACTGACTGAATGACGGGCATCAGGCAGGCAAGTACACGCACACACACGCACACACACACACAGGTGACTCTCACAAGGTCGACGCCGATGTGATGCTGCTGTCATTTATAATTCATCAGATATTACACCAAAGGAATCCGGAGGACTCCATTCAAAGGTCAGCAGAAATGTGAAATGTGACACAGCAGTTTTACACCACTATCTAAAAATATGTTATTTGTGAGGATTTTTTATCTAATATTTTTGTGCAATAGTTTATATATATATTTGTTTTTTTTTGGGGGGGGGGGAGATTACTGTCATAATGTTATTTTTCATATTTTGTTTCTATTTTTTGGGTTGCAATACTTTGCATTGTATTATTATTTTGTGCATTTTAACAAAAACATTTTGTGTGTTATAATATTTGCATATTTTTCATCTAATAATTTTGTACTTTTCAATAAATCTGTTTGTAGTTTTCATCTAATGTAATTTGGAATGGTTACAATTTCAGTATTTTTTTTCTACTATTTGGTTATTTGTCATGTAATATATTTGAATTTTATGTTTCTACATTTGTGTGGAATTTTTGTATTATTTTATATTATATGTGTGCATTTTGTCATGTGTTTTAAATATTTGTTCATTCATTATTTTTAATTTTGTCTTTTTTTACTTTCATTTATTTCATGTTTCAAGCTTGTGTTGAATATTTTCAATTATTCTCGAATATTTTGACTAATATTTTTATAGTAAGTTTTTTGGGTTGAAAAATATAAGCAATTTTTCTAGTAAGTTATTTTTTTAAATCTAAAATTTAAAAAATCTTTGTGTAATATTTTTCTATTTTTCATCCAGTAGTCTTCCATTTTTTTTATACTACTTTTACTAAATAGTACTTTTTTTCAGTAGTATTTTTTCACTTTTTTGTCTGATAGCTTGTACTATTTTTCAATGTTATTGTGTTTTTGTGTTAATATCTTTCAAATTCTCCAAAATTGCAGTATTAGAAAAGTACATACATTGCATATCAGTTTTACACCACGGTCTAAATATAGCACCGTCGCATGACTGGACAAGCCACGCCCCTCCTTGGAAACAATGGACGGGCAAGTTGCATATCAGCGTGTCGGATTCCTGCTTACTCAGCAGACTGTTTGCTTATGAGCTGAATGTAAAACAGGCGTCAAAGTTCAACATTTGCATTCAGACTGTCGTCAGGATGCGCTGACGGTTGGACTGACCTTGATCACAACACGAGCAGCTTCGCACCGCCGTGTCTTATTGATCGGTGGCATACTCCGGCAAGATTCAGCGCCCTGACTTTGCTGACTAGGACGTGTTTGGCATTAGCCTTTGGACTCAATTGAAGAATACATTTTTTTAAACACAAAATGTGAACTAGCTTCTGAAAAACTGGTTTAAAAAAAGTTGCCGATTTACATTAGGGGCAAGGGGGGAGGTGCCCCACCAGAAACAGCAGATGGCACCGTAGAGAGAAAAGCTGTTTTTTTTTGTTGGTTTTTGTCTGCCACAAGCAGTGGAAAAAAATGCAAATAACTGACGCCCCTTCTAAAAATGTTTATAATTGCCTATATTTTTAGTTTGAAACTGTAAACTATGATCCCAAAATACTTTAAATAGAATTTTGAATTAATTACAACATTATCCTTAAAGATAAATGGCTTAAAAGTGATTTCAGCAGAGCAAAAACACACGCAGCAAATAGATTCTCAGTAACTTCCGCAAAAAAAACGGAGCTGTTACTCAGCTTAGTTATTTACTTGGTACTTAGCTCCTACTTGACATACAAAAATCCTTAATCGTCAAGATGTAGAAGTTCAACATACTTCCTTGGCACCAATGACTGCTTTCCTATTAGTTATGACTTTGGCGCCATCGTGTGGCATCTTAGGGCATTAAAGAATGTAAACAAAAAATACACCAAAACGAGTAGGTGTTTTTTTCCCCATCAAATAGGTGAGGATAGATTTCATAGAAAAAAATGCAAATTTGTGCGCAAATACGCACAGGTTCACTGTACATATTTTATATTGAATACAGAGCAATAATAGAATAAGTTTGGGAAGATTTTTGTAGAGCTGATATCAATGGCTATCTAGCTAGCAGCTAACATTAGGGGTTGATATCGCTGTCGATTTGAATTAAGGGCAACAAGCTTTGCTCGCAACAGTGCCATCTGCTGGATGTGGTAGGGCATCTCCCCACTTGCCCTTGCAAATAGTGCAGCCCACTGCTGACGTTAGCTGCTAGCCAAGTTTAGCTATCTAGTTAGCACATGTTCGCAGTCGACTCATGTACGTTTGGGGCAAGTGACAAGTTGCCCCACCAGATTCAGCAGATGGCACTGTTGCAAGCAAATATTTGTTTTGCTTCTGATACATATTTTATACTTCATACAAAGCACCAAAAAATTTAATTCTTCAGATTTGGTGTACAGTCGAAGTTCAACAGAGCGGCTATCGAGCTAGCAGCTAACGACTCTACTATCTAATTTCAATAAGGGCAAGTGGGTAAGTGCCCCAACTCATCTAGCAAATGGAACTGTTTGATGTCTCGTGTATCTTCTTGTACAGTGTTGATTTTTATTTTTTAATACAATACTTTTACGTCAAAATCCCGGGGAGGGTGAAAAGTACAAATAAAGGAGAAAGTTAGCGGAGTTGTTGTAGGAGGCTGACTCATAGACGCCTCTTTGAGCTCGAATGAGGTGATAAAGACCATTCAGTCCGTTATAAAAGGATTTTATTTCTCAGACAACGTTGAGTCAGCTAAAGTTAAATTGTTAAAACTCCACAAAGGTAAGCCTATCTTACAAATCAATGATTAAACTGACTGGCTGGAAGATTTGAAAAAAAAAAATTCTCCCATCCAATATTATGTATTTTTACATTTTTATTAATGAGATTTGTGAATATATTATAATAACTTATATATATATATTATAATAAACCCATCTTCTTATCTCAATTGGTCATCATAAATTTGAACAATAGTCTGAACTGCTAATTAAAATATTTTGTATATTTCTATGGTTATGCTCATATATTATTTATTGTGATTGGGAGGTCATTTAATTGATTGATCGACAATTTATTTCAAACACGCAGTACTAAACAAAACAATAAACAAATTGAAGAGGGAAGAAGTAAAATTTATGTTATAATCTTGTGTAATAATAGTTATAATATTAATAATGCATTGGGATTTAGTAGTTTTGTTTTTTTGCATTTATTTCATGATTATTTAATAATAATAATAATAATAATAATTGTATTTCGATTTGTATTTAAGCATTATCAGAATAATTGTGTGAAAGATGTGTTATTAGCGTGCCATCCTCTGGCAACGTGTGGTACTACATGCTGGTTAACTGGACAGTACAAACCCCTCAAGTCACTTGACCACATTCATATATAGTTCTTAAAAATATATAGAAATGTTAATTTAACACATTTTGCTGCGTGTAGGGTGCAACAACCATGACTTGCTGTCATAACTTTATGATTGTGACAAAGTAGCAGTAGAGTCATAAATATAAAGTCCACCTCGAGAGATACTCAACATTCCTAAATAGGATAAAAAATACAAATGAAAACAAAAGTGAATGGTGTGTTGGTTTCTGCATGTACAGAATTGTGTAAACAATCGGGACAGCTGCTGACTCACTAAGTGTGATGAGCTCATTGCAAACAGAGAGGGGCGGCAACTTCGGGATAAATGGCTGCACTTCCTGGAAATCAGCCTGGAAGGACATATAGGGCGAAGATGACTTAGTTTCAAGGACACTCTTTGTGCTGTCACTGGAGACGTCTGGAGACTCCGTTGACCCTTTTGAGCCCAGACTGTGAATTAACGATATATGCGCAAAGCTACCGCTGGCTAATTTAAGCACAGTGGTGCCTCGACTTACAAGTGACCCCATTTACGAGCGTTTCGAGATATGAACCGTAGCTCGGCTGAGTCTTTTGTCGTGAGTTGCGGGCAAAACATTTGCGTTTCGAAACACTTGATGGTGGCAGCGAACTCTAAGACGAGCAGCGGTTTGGCTGATCGTGAACGATTCTTCTTCTTCAAAAAAAGCGACCAAGTGCTGTTTATTGCCACTCCCAGTTGAAGTTAACTGTAAAATTAAGCATAACACAAAGAATTACATCTAGTGTATTTAACCAATTCACAGCACACGCCCGAAAGTCTGCTAGCTTAATGTTAACACATACGTAACAGGAACTGCCACAGACAGGCTAACGAAACCAGCATCGATATCACGATAACTCATGATGCGCAAATATTAAAATTCTTTACATTCTATTTATTTATGTTATTATATTATGTGGAGTGCTATTTTTTTTGCATTAAAAATCGTTTAAATGTTGTTGTTGTTGTTTTTTGGGGGGGTGGGGGGGGGGGCTGGAACGGATCAATGGATGAACAGATTATAAAAGAAAGAATAGAAAGTGGGTCAGCCAGGTGTTGCGTTTATGGAGAGAGACAGCCAGGGGCCAATCATGGAAAGGTTGCCTAATACAGTAATGAAGCCTGGTTGGTGCAGGTGAAGGAGGAGTTTACATGCCCCGCCCCCTGGACCAACGTAGGTGGTGACATCAAGCGAGTTCAGGTGAGGAAGTGGAGCACAGAGGCGGCCAACAAAACAGCAGAAGGCTGAAGTTCCTCTTTGGAAAGCACACGCAGAGAAACTTACAGAGTCATTTTCACACAGCTGTCCGTCACATCATCGGACAAAACTACGTGAGTCCTCTCATCTGATTAGTTCTGTCTTTTATTAGTCATAAATCAACATGTTTTTTTATTGTGCATCAAGGTCTCTAATAATGCAAGAGCTGTCCTTTTACTCTCTGTCACTTTTTTGTACTCTTGATGCACTTTTAGAGAACTGTGGTTACATTTCGGTCTGTCCTAACACAAATAACTGCATTGGAACAAATGATTTGCACTTGATATCAAATTCAACTTAATTCAGAAAATGTGCAGTTATACAGTAAGTACAATGTGTGGTGGAATGCTTTTGAGTCCAGTCAACGAAGTGCACTTTCGGCAAAACAAATTCATCAACTGAAGCGAAAAAAACAACAACTAATATAATTAATATCGATTTCAAAATATAAATGTCATAAAATTAATCCAGTCAAGAGAGTGCACTAGCAGTAAATAAGTAATAGCAGCAAAATAAGTTGAGTAAAGCAAGGGGGGGGGGGGGGGGGGGGGGGGGGACACTGAAGAAAAAACAAGGCAGAAATGACATAATATTAAAAAAATAATAATAATGTCAAAAAAAAATCAGTCAAGAAAGACTACTGGGACCAAATAATAATAACATTAAAATTTTTGTAAATATATATACTCTAGTCTTGTTAATCTTGTTAGTCTTGAGAAAAATATTTATTATTGAGCAACAACAAGTCTCGAATACAACATCTTGTTGTTTTCCTGTAAAGGTAAGTCATTTACAGTACACACAACTATAAAAGGTTAAGAGCTTTTATCGGAAATATGGCTAAATTCTAGTCTTTCCTTAAACAAATGAGTTGTAGTAACTTATTTTTTATTGACATACATTAATTTACTGTATTGCTCCAATACACATTATCATACAGTTAGTACAATATTGAAGTGTAATGAATCCAGTCAGGATTTAAAATAAACATAAAATAAGCGTTACTCACAGGCATATATTCTTTATCCTCTGTGAAAAACAACAGTTATTGCAGCTTAGTTACAACAATCTTCTTCTGTTTCAACATCAAATCTACGTGCAGGAATGAGTTTGTAAAGTGTCTTTGAGTGTTATGAAAAGTGGTAAATAAAACGGATTCATTCTTATTAAGATTATTGTTCTCTTGCCATTGCAGTTGTCGCACAATGGCAGCCCAGACAGCCCAGCGATGGCCCAACAACAGTCCTGTGATTTCAGTGGCGCCCAACGACACGCGGCGTCTTCTGGAAGTTTACGTCAAACGCAGCCTCAGCCTCAACGACGAGTCGCTGGGAATCAAGTCTCCCGAGCGTAAACTCAAGTGGGTGACCATCCCCAAAAGGCACCGGAGACATTCCAGCGACCCTTCCATTCACTTGGCCGACGGCGTGAACGAAGACGGTGGGTTCTCGTCGCTCGCTCCCGTCGACCTTCCCCCGGAGATACCGTCGGACGACAAGGTCAGCAAGAAGTCCAAGAAGCACAAAAAGCCCTCCTTGTGGAAGAACTTCCTGGATCTGTTCCCGCGGAAGAGCACTGAGGAGAAAGACGAGGAGCAGGAGTGTCCGTACGATGTTCCGGAAGCGTCCGACGATGACTCGGACCACGTTTCCGTGTGCCTGCCCGCCTCGACGGCGGCCTCCTCGACAAAGAAGAAGTCCTTAAAGAGAAATGTTTTGAAAAGAAGGTTTTCCAAGAGGCGCCTGTCCCTCATTAAGTTCAACAAGCGAGAGGAGTTGAACCCGGCGGACATCACCGGAGTAGAAGGTATGGTTTTGATTAGAAAAGTGATTACCAACCATAACTGAGCCAAGGTGCATGCACTACTTACAAAAAGTTGGTTATATCTTGAACAGTTTGACATGTGCGCTAAAACATTTAGAGAAGAGCAAATTAAGTTCACCTGGAAAGGTAAAAGTGCATTCTTGGTTCATCTTGTAATTTCCAATGAAAGCACAAACCCTTTTGTGATGAGTGAATTTCACATTGAAAACATTTCACAAGATACCACCAAACAAAGACGTCACAAAAAGTATACATACTGAAATAATGACAATATCGTCTGAATTTACTCACAAATGTACTCATTCGGTCTGAAATATTGACACAAAGCTGGTTAATTGTACCTTCTGCCATCTAGTGGACAAGCGTTCAATTGTTCTGCCTGTCACTATTGGTCAATGGCATAGATAGAGGAACAGAGATATATGATTTGGAGTAAATAAATAATAATTTTCAGACCAAGGCATGGGATTATTTCCTGTTGGCACACTGGTTGAGAATTCATGTTTGGTTAGAAAAGCGTGCAATGCCTTTACTAACGTCCCGTTGTTAATTTGCAGCCGTGGTGAGCGTGGAACCGACTATTTCCTACTATGAGAAGGTGTCCGAGGAACTGGAGAAGATTCTCCACGAGGTCAAGGAAAAGGAGGAGGCGGTGACTATGTCGGATGGTAAGGACGCAGTGTATCTATCGTCGCATTGTTTTCGTAATGTTGCTTGCAATTTTGGAGCCATTGGTATTATAGTGGTTTTATATTTTATTTTAGATTTATAGTAGCTGACAGCCAAACCCAGAGGGGTGACCTGTTTTGGGTCTAGTTTGTTAACGTAGGTAGGTAGGTAGGTAGGCAGATAGGTAGGGCAGTAAAAGGATGGATGGTAGCAGCTGCGGGCATACCAACTCAACTTCTGTTCATTTTCCTTCCCTCCAGAGGAGGTCATCAACCGGATCATTGCTTTGACAAAGGAGCAGGGAGACGCTATCGACGGCAAGGTCAGTCAGCGGCCATTACACAAATTGTAACAAATCTACTGTTTATTTCACATATTACTCATCGGCACATGATTAAATTGATGGGTGGTTCGAGGAGTAGGTTGCCTGCGTAGCTAAGGTGCGTAGGTAGGTAGGTAGGTGGAGTAGATGGGTAAGTTAGATAAGTATGGTAGGTAGGGTAATTGGGTAGGTAGGAAGGTATATTAGATGGATAGGTAGATTAGATAGGAAGGCTAAATGGGTAGCTTAGGTAGCTAGTTTAGATGAGTAGGTGTGTTATATGGGTGGTTTTAAGGGTAGTACTGCAGGTAAATTATCTGGGCAGGAGGTTAGGTCAGTTCAATGGGTGATTAGATGCGTAGCTTAGGTTGATAGTTATGTTACATTAGATGGGTATGTTTGGTTTATTGGGTATGTAGAAAGGTTGTTAAATGTTAAATGGGTCAAATATTGTTGTGATGAAGCAGAGGTATCACAAATGAGGTGATAAGTGGTCATGATCGTCAAAGTACAAACTTCAACAGGCATGCGTGTGCTGTTATTCAGTCAAGCATCGCGCGTCACTGCCCTTTATACGAGACTGTTTTAACTTTCTTTGACTTTTAAGCTTGTATACAATGGCCAGCCCTGAAGAGATTAACATGGATGCTAACATAAAAGCAGTTTTATCAGAGCTCAGAAGGATTTTCTTGATTGACTTTTTAGCTTCTTTTTTCTTCCTGGTAGATTAGAGACAATTCCACCCTGAGCAACTTCTTCAAGGGGATGTCGTACTCGTCCTTCCAGAGGCTGGCCGACGCCTACCTGGAGAAAGAGGCGTCGCCCACACTCACCCAGCCCGCCGTCCTGTCCACGGCGCCCGAGCTGGTCAAGTTGGCCTTCACGCTGGACTTCACGGCTCGCGTCGCCGGCCTCTCCCGCCAAAACGTCGGCCACATCACCGGCCTGGGCAACCGCTACCTGCAAGACCGATTTGAGTACAAACAAGTAAGACATTAGGATCATTTTTTTTCACATCCGTTTCCAAAGGCACATACTGTATTTTACATCTCGCGGACCACCGCCAAACAAAAATGTCACAAAAAGAAAATACAGCGTTCTCCCGCGTACTTGTTATTCACTATTCACAAATTTATTTAACCTATTCTCCATTATTCGCTGGCCAAAGCCCTTTCTAATATAAAAGTATAACTTTGGTGCTATATCTTGGCCAATAAACTATGTTGAAGTGAGGGGAGGAACTTTATTTAGTCAGGCCACTTGTTTAATAGAAAAGTAGGGCTTTGTCACCATCTTGTGGCATTTATGAGCCATTATAAGACCAATTAGGTAAACATGGATAATTTCCTGTGATCTCTCATGGCACGGTTGTTGACTTTCACTGTTCTAGATGATTGCATATTTTGTGATTTTATTTTTTATTTTATTATTATTATTATTTTTTAACCATTCTGCTGTCTCTTCCAGGCGTGTTCAGATCATCCCTGATGACGGAGGAGGCAAATCGTGGAAACATTTCCGGGAGTTAAGTTAAGCTGAGGATGTGATGCAAGTTTCCCGTTTGATGTGGTTGTGTTTAATTATGCCGGAAGAGCATAATCTGCTGACACGGACGCTGTGAGGACATTCCTCAGTGAACTTCACCGTACGGTAGTTGCTGGATCTACTATCACGGTGGATTCACGCTGCAAGGTTCTAGTGACACAATTCGGATGTATTTTTTTTCGTGTGCCACAATTAGGATGGTAGTTTACTGTAAATGAAAAAAAAATGAATCTGGTCTAAATACGCTACATCAGAGGTGTCTCCATCTAAATAAGCTAAATAATTGCAGACATCGGCCAGTGGAGTAAATGAGGACCCTCATTTAAATCATTGGGGGAAAGAGTCAGTCCAGACCAACATTATGCTACAGTATGGAATTTTATATTTGTATTATTGTTTACTTCCATGTTGACGCTTATGTAGGTACTTAGGTGCAATTTGGGCATGTGCTGGTTGTTTCATGTGTTCTGTCAATGTAAACACAGCTATATACTGTAGGATATGTGTCTCTTAAAATGTGAATGGAAGTAGAGCAGCGGTCAAACATCATGTTTTGTTTTCCATCAAGGGGGCGTTATGACTGAAAATCATAAAACTGTATAATCACATAGTATTATGTACACACAATTACCCTTGCATTTTATTGATATATTTTTTTAAACATTGAATTCAGTTTGACCAAATATTTTGGTTGGTGAAAAAAATGCTTGTAATATCTGTAAGAAGGGTAGAAAAATGGTAATTTTCATTTAAAATGGAAAAAATACATCTATTTAGCAAGCAAAATGAAGTAGTAGATATTTGATTCACTTTAGTGGGCCACAAAACTGATGGGGTGGGCCAAATCTGTCCCACAGGCCTAGTGTTTGACACCTACACCTGAACTACAAGTTTAAAAAAAATAATCGCATATAGGCATTAAATCATAATTGAACCCTTGGACCTGCAGCGTAAATCCAGTCTTCATGTAATAAATGTGATGTTTTATTGATTTTGTTGAGAAACAACCCGTGCAATAATGTTTACAGCGCCGCCAATTTCACAACGACAAAAATGTCTTATTTACTAGAAGTTCAAATAAGATGTGACATGTTGATTTTAATGTGAATGCAGGCATTCATCTTGCAAATAAAAATGCAGAATCAACAAAAGCTGTCCTTTTGTTTTTGGATGTAGATTAGCGTTTGTTGTGTTAGCCTAGCACAGTAAGCCAATGGTGGAAAGCCAAACAGGTGCCACACCTTTTGTCAACTTAATGCGTATAAAAAAAAATTTTTTTTAAAACATGGTGCGACGTGGAAGCATGCAAAATGCGCCACGGGAATGCCAACGTGTCGAGACCTTTTGGAACATTTGGCGTTGAATTATGCAACACGCAGCCTCACCGCACCCCGTCTTTTCCCAACGCTAGCGTGTAATTAAGAGATGGAATGTGGCAGTCTGTCAGCAGCCAAGCGGAAGCGTGCGCTGATGGATCCCACCTGAGGAACAGGTTTTCCCCGCAGGCAGGCCAGCACGGGAAACGCCTTAATGTCGTCCCATAGCACGGGATGCTACTTCCTTCATGGAAACATATCTTTACTCACGACGTGTGTGGAAACTGACTGACAGATTTTAAGAAAACACTGCACGGAAAAGGATAGATAGATAGGTGTGTTGGGAATCATCTTCCATCCACTGCTGTATATAGTGACCCATATACAGTAGTCAGTTCACCATTTTGTAGTGCCGTTCGAATATGTAGTGAGTACGGTGATTCACCAAGTGCGGTACGAGTACCACGAGTGGTACACGAAAGAATCACTGCCTAACTGCAGTTCGGTTGTATTTAACTTTTCAGTACAATACATTAGCATTTAATCTTTAAGAACTGCTTGTTTTTAAACTTTTATCAAGGTCCGATTTGTAAATTTTTGATTTGCAATGCATTTTAATTCAGTCATTTAGGTACAGTTTTTTGTTTCCCTATATTTCTGTGCAGTGTTAATGTTCAAACTCCGCATTTTCATAATATTAAATGTACCGTACACTACCAGTCAAATGTTTTGAAACACTTTCTCGTGCCATTGAATAAAGAAATGTCTCCAGACTTTTGACAAATGGTGTACTTCTGAGGAATATAATCTCGCTTGATTTTCATGAACACCGAGGTCTACAACACTACTGTATTTTAACATTGGTTATGATGGGGGTACTTTGGGAGCTATAAGTCATTTTTTAAGGTGTTACTTGTATTCGGGAGTAGGGAATTTTGATCACAGCCTATAAAAAAAGACTATTAAAGATAATTATAGTCTCTTCCGTGGGATCACACTCAATGGACATCGTCATTGGTTAAACCTTTCCATTCCAGCAGTGGGTTTCTTGTAAGAGCTAAGTGAAACGGGAAGTGCAAAAAGCGGAGGGAAAAAAATAGCAGAAGTGTGTAGTTGGACAGAAGCGATGTGGGGTAACTTCCTTTGAAAAAAAGAAAAAGGGTTACATAACATACATGATCTTAGTTATATTAATTAGAACCTGGCATGGAAGACATTAAATTTTACATCAGCTACCGAAACATTTCCTTATATTGAAATCTAAAGCGTGTGTATTTGTAAACTGGACACACACAATGATGCCATTTTGACAGTTTTCCGTATTGGCTGAAATATGTGCCAGCAGGAACTGAATTTGAACCAATTATATTTGAATTTGAATGTCTGAAACTGAATTTGAGTTCACATAATTTGAATTAGATTCGTTTATTTTTTAAACATTGCATTTAAAAACTGAATCTGAATAGTATAATTTGAAATTTAATTAAACAGAGTACAGAGGAAATAGGGTACACAAATACCAAAATATCGGGAACAATTTCAGCCCCACCAAAAAGTCAAAAGTAAGTATGGGCTAGATTTACACTGTCATATTGAAAGATTATTCTGTGACCTGGGTGCCACTCACTAGTGGCACTGTACTGCCTCTCACAGGTCAGTCTTGGTACTACAGCAGACATTTTGGAGCTCAGTTAAAACCAGTTAAAGAGGCTCTAAGCAGGTATCCGTGTTTTGTTTCTAAATATAATAAAAATGTTTGAAGATAAGTGCTGAAAGCATATGCAAAGACTTATAACAATATAGTGCTGGATTGTCGCATCTTTTGCAACGTTTGCACATTTGTGGGCGTGGCTAAAACACAGCCCCCTCTATCAGTACAAAGTGACGTCATGTCGTTTGTCTAAATGGTGAGTTAGCCGTGGGTAGCTAACTTCGCCGGAGGCCTAAATTTACAGAAGTTTCAAAAGACACACGCGGATGGCGAGCTGGACATCAACACTACCACCAGCCGACTCTGCAGTGCGCGTTTTACGACGGATAGTTTTGTAAACTTTGACCAGAGACAACATGGCTTGGTGGGTAACTCGATACTAGTGAATGGGCCAGTGTCGACTGTCTAACTAGCAGCCGTCAGGTGGCGTGTTCGGCGAGGGGAAGTTGACTTGTGTGCTTATTTTTATGATTATAGTCCACAATAACCATTCAATTTTAAAGTGGCGCCTCTTAACGTGATTTTACATCGTACAAGCTATCTGCTTCCTTTTGGCGCATCCATTCGACGCGCCCACAGTGTCTGACACCTGCGAGGTTTCCCTTTATTATTCAAGTTTTGAAACCTGACTTTATATACTTAGCGATTAATTGCAAATATAAGTGAACAAATTAATTAATTGCAAATTTGGCAGGCTTGTTAACATTACTCTTCTGTGGTGTGTCGAATTTACATGAGATTTTTTGGGGGGCCTGCTTAGTGCCACTTTAAAAAAGGTCATTGTGTGTAAAATCAGTTTTTAAGAGTGATTTATTTATTTATTTTTCCCCCCTCCCCGATCATCTCAGAAAACAGTTGCGGCCAACAATCGTAACTGTTAAACCTGTTCAGTATTTACCACAGCAAATTCTCATGTGTTCAACAGTTTGGCCAAGCAATGGACTGCGTGATTTTGATTATTTCTTTGTCATGTGGATGGTCGAGTCTCTAACAAAAAAATAATAATAATCTGTTAAATTGTAAAAAAAATAAAAATAAATCCATCCATCAATTTTCTACCGCTTATCCGGGTCAGGTCGCGGGGGCAGTAGCTTTAGCAGGGACGCCCAGACTTCCCTCTCCCCAGCCACTTCATCCAGCTCTTCCGGAGGGATCCCGAGGCGTTCCCAGGCCAGTCGAAGGACGTAGTCTCTCCAGCGTGTCCTGGGTCGTCCCCGGGGTCTCCTCCCGGTGGGACGTGCCCGGAACACCTCACCAGGGAGGCGTCCGGGAGGCATCCGAATCAGATGCCCCAGCCACCTCATCTGGCTCCTCTCAATGCGGAGGAGCAGCGGCTCTACTCTGAGATCCTCCCGGATGACCGAGCTTCTCACCCTAAAATAAAGGGTGAGAAAAAACTCTGAATGCGTATATTCGCTTTATACTAAAGTGTGGTGTGTAACGATAGTGTAGAGTTTAATCCACGACTACATGCCGATGATCACGTGACCAAACCCTCAAAACAGACTAGCGGACTTCCTTGTGTATGCTGCAACAACTTTCATAACTATGCGTTGATGACATGATGTGTTCGCACCCAAACTTCCAATTTTGTTTTCTTTATGGCTCGTGTCTTTAAGCATGTATATCATTTATACAAATCTGATATCTATAAAAACGAGCAAAGCCTAAACATCAGATATTATCATATTGTCAAACATTTCCTTATATTGTAATATAAAGCATGTGTAAACTGAACACGCACAATGAGGTCATTTTGACAACATTTCATTGTTTTCTGTATTTGCTGAAATATGTGCCAGCAGGAACTGATTTTGAATTATTTATATTTGACTTTGAATTGCTAAACTTGAATAATTGTATTAAGAAACTGAATTTGGAAAACATAATTTGAATTAGATTTGTTTAATTTGAAACTGCATTCAAAAACCGAATCTGAATAGTACAATTTGAAATTGAATTCACAAGTTTGGAACTGAAGTCCAATAAACCTGAACGTAAATGTAAGATTATTTTATCCGCAATAAAAATGCAAACTTTGTTTTCACATATATCTTTTATAATTTCAGATTCAGTTTGCCAAATTCAATTTCAAAAT
Organism: Phycodurus eques; assembly: GCF_024500275.1. Lineage (NCBI taxonomy): Eukaryota > Metazoa > Chordata > Actinopteri > Syngnathiformes > Syngnathidae > Phycodurus > Phycodurus eques. The sequence goes on along the minus strand of NC_084534.1, from coordinate 25,544,475 downwards.
AGCTGAGACATCCGGGTACTGAAGGAAAAGCAATCGATCTGTGATGCACAGATCTCTTTGGCCAATCAGCGCCTTCGATTTTGAACATGTGACATTAGTATTTTAACCTTAATATCACCTTTCCTTAACCTTTGCGGAGGGCATCATATGTTCAGAAAGAGATTAAAAAAGGTGCTTCCTTTCAAACATACAAAAGTGTATTGTACAAACAAATCACACCGGCGTGAGGTCTTGAAGTCTTTCATCTTTTTTTCCCCCAACATAACACCATCCAGGTATTGAACGCCATGCTCTAGGCTTGACTGACATCTAGTAGAAATGACACACATCGATAGATAGCACTGTTGAAAATTTAAAATGAATTTAGGGGATATTCATGAATGAATTGTAGTCCAGCCCTCAGGCATCCCTTGTCCATTATTTGGGAAATTTTTGGGGACTTTGATGTTTTCCACCAAACACAAATCATTTAAAGTCGAAGGTTAGAGGGATCAAATTTGGCCACAGTTTAAATTTTAGCCCCCCCCCCCACTCATCAACTCAGCCAGTGTAGGATTCTTTTGTGGCGTGGGGTGCGACTCTAGTACTAGTGGCAATATACTGCCTCACACGTCAGTTTTGGTACATTTATGGCAACGTCTGCTGTTGGTCATTAAAAAAATACGCATTGCGTGTGAAACCAGTTTTAAGAATGATTTTTCCCTCCCCGATCAGCTCAGAAACAGATGTGGCCGACAATCGTAACTGTTAAACCTGTTCAATGTTTACCGCAGCAAATTCTCGTGTTCAACAGTTCGGCCAAGCCATGGACGGCAAGATTTCGATTATCTCTTTGTCATGTGGGTGGTTCGATACGTTTTGCCAAATGCAGACGTTGGTAGTGCATAACCCCTATGTCATGTTTTTTAGTTAGATGTAATTGTGACATTGTGACTTTTTTTGCAGGGGGGGATTAAAAAGAGAGGGCAAAAAAAATTATTCTGTGTAAACCTTTTACTTTTTTATTGCTTTTTAGAAACTAAGGCAGATTAATCGAAGAGTCCAAAGCCCATGTCTTCATCCGACTCTTCTGATTCCTCCTTCTCTTCCTTTTTCTCTTCCGCTGAAAAACAGCAAACAACAAGTGTTTGTCAGAACTATTTATATCTGTGTGCTTCCCAAAATAATCTAAAGTATAGATAAGTCAAATAATAAGTACTTACCAGCAGCAGGCGCAGCCCCGGCGCTAGCAGCCTTGCCTGAAGCAGCAGGAGCCACCACAGCGCCACCCGCTGGTACGGAGGCTAACTTCGAGAGGCCTGCGAGGAAAAGAGGAAATTTGTAGCATTTCCTGGTGCAGCATCTTAAAATCCCCTCAATACAAAACATTTACCTGAATTCATGACTTCATTGATGTTTTTCCCTTGCAGCTCACTAATGACCTGCACAGAAATGCAGCTGAGGTATGTAAATTTAAAAATTTAGATAAGGTCACATTTTGTAGGTACTGTATACGGCAAGATAAATTGCATACCTTGTTTAAGCGTTCATCATCAGCCTCGATCCCCACGCTGCCCAAAATGGCCTTGATGTCCTTGGCCGAGGGGCTGGTGTTTCCACCGAGCACAGCCAACAGGTAAGCGGCCACGTAACGCATTCTACAACACGCACACACACACACACATTATAATTGAGTTGACTTTGTATGCCAATCAGAAGTCACAACCAGCTATCTTAACAGTTCATATTTAAATTTGAACCAGTTTTCAGAACGGTAATCCCTTGCAGATTCACTGAAAAACACCTAATTGCACCAGCAAATACACCTTTATTAACTTTATATGATGCCGCCCATACACCCCGCTCTAGGGTGCCACGTTAGGGGAGGAGTTGAATAGGGCTGCATTATTTGATTTTGGAGTATTGTACCGATTATCACATGGATAAAAATATTTTTTTTAACACATAAGAAAATGAATGTTGCGAAGGTATAAAATACAAGGCAAAAAAATACGTTTGTTTTGGCCTTTATTCAATGAGATAAGCAGTGCTTTTTACGGCCTACCAGGGGGCAGTATAGTAATTACCGCACAATTTGCTAAAGTCCATATTTTACAATAAAGACGAATTAGACTGAATGCGCGCGCTATTCGCATTCAAGCACAAATGATGATGTCAACGGACATTTTGAATTGCAAACTAGCCTAGCCTGGCTAACATTAGCAGGCGCCTTCAACCGCATTTTTATGGTCTGCGTAAGTGGACCTTAGTCACTGTTGGGAGTATATTCCATAAATTATGTATTTCCTTGTAAAAACAAGACGGAAAAACGTCCATATGTAAGCTGTAAGAAGGGCAGCATGGCGGCAGATTGTCTACCGCCGTCCTCCATTTAAGCAGCATTGTGCCTCGGCTGAAACCTTATTTATTAATCATGAGAAGCAGGTATGGTCTGTATGGTTCCCCTAGCCTATTAATATGAACCTACCCAGTGTAAACAAGACAAATAACGGTTTGTTGTTTTTTTTTTTCATTACTTACTTTAAGTCTGAACAGACACGAAACGCCGGTCACGCTTGGAAATCCGACAGAGACAGAGAGACAGAGAGAGAGAGAGAGAGAGAGAGAGAGAGAGAGGGAGGGAGGGGCGTGTCAGAAAGCTTTGGCTTGAGATGTTGCGATATAATTGGTCTATTTAGATGTCAGTCATTACGTCGTCCCTCAACCCTACATCACTTCCGTGTTAGCGAGATCGGTTATGCGCATGCGTCCTGGACACGCTTGCCGTAAGTTTGTTTTTAACTGTATCATTTGAAACGTGTATTTTGACTCGTAAAACCGTTGTTTGTTTTACAACCACAGGCCTTTATTATTCCTTGAGTTTGTTATTGATGTCATTCAGTTATACAGGGGGATATTTGATAGTTTCATACATCTGCACAATCAAAAGTAATCAGATCCAGTACGAGACGTGTCACAAATTTGGTGCATTACAGAGAAGTATGTCATTTTTATTTCCATATTTCTTTTATTAAAAAAGACTGGTAAATATAGATGTACTGTTTTAACTTCTAAACTACACAAGTTAAGACCCTAGAATGAATAATGCTCATTATTCTTATTTTTTTTTAACTCTTAGTTATATACAATACTTTTAAATGATTTGTCATTTGGCACAACGAGGGAAACGTATCTGCGCACTCAAAAATATTTTCCCTCTCATTAATTTACATTGCACTCATACAGAGAGAAGGGGTGTGGGGATCACATGACATGAAAAGCTAGCTAGCATTGGCTCGACGTATACAACAACAACAACATCAATTATATTAAAGAAGGCCATTTGTTTCTCCGAATTTGTTCCTGTCTTCGCTGATGCTCACTGGTTCACGTTCCTCAATTAAGTTCTAAACCGCCATTAACTTTACCTCCTTCTATTTGTATCTTTTCGTATATCATCAAATGCAGAGATTGAAAAAATGTAACCAGCCTGTTTTTTTTTTTTTTTTTTTTTTTTTTTTTTACAAAGTAAGGAGTAGAAAGTACATATAAAGAAAAGAAAAATACTCAAGTAAAAACCAGATAAATGAAAAATACCTTAAAGAGGGTAACAAAGTACATGCACTTTATTTCTCACCGCTGATTATTTAGCGACTAATTTATGAAAGCACACATTGACCCAGTTTGTGGAGTACGGTACATATTTATTCCCTTAAATGACAAGCAGACATAAAATTTACATCACATTTGTGTGGTGCAAAATTAATTTGTAGGTTATTTAACACTGTCGGACAAATAAACTAGATGTAATTCAGAGTTCTGCCAGCTCCTCCTGTCCCTCCTGAGCGAGGAGCCAGTCAAAGAGGAAGACCACGGCGTCAGACCCAAACTCCACAATCTTCCTCACGTTGGTCACGTACCACATTTTGTACGTGCACTCGGCCAGCAGCACGAGCAGGAAGACGACCAGGAAGCCGAAGAAGAAGCGATCAATGTAGTAGTTGGCCTTGTCTCTGGAGCTCCACTGCTCCCACGGACGAGCCCGCCGGGCTTCGTTGTATTTGCTGAAGTGCAACAAGGCCGCTTCTGCTTCGTCCACGTCCGACTCGGGTGCTTCTACTTCCTGGCCTGCCCCGGCTCCGTGCGTGTCAGTCATTGCGCAGACCTTTTAATGATAAACTTTCTTGTTTGATAACAACAATGAAAGCTTGTTAGGGGAATTTCATAAAAAGGACGATCCTACCTGATTGAAGATGTAAAGAAGAAGAGATAAAGCACAGGTTGGGTCAAATCTACATTGAGTGGTGTGAGGAGACCGTTGCAGAGGCGATAAATGGAAGGCTCCCCGGCCACAGCAAAACGAGGGCTGAGGATTAGAACACACTCAGCACTTTTGAAATCTCTCATCAACGATGAAGGCGGCAGATGGTGACACTGTATAAGCAGCAGTGTCATTGTGAGGGTTCACCGAGGCAATATTCAATGGATTGAAAAGGGTTGGCAGGAGCGCTGTCCAAAAAAATGTGGGTTATGGTTTCAAATTAGGCTTTGAAATAAGGGCAAGGGTTTTAAACTTGGGTTTAGGTTTCAAAATCGGGTTTGAAGCCTAGGATAGGGTTTCAAACGGGTTTGTGTTTCAAGTTAGTGTTAGGGTTTGAAACAAGAGTTAGGATTTCAAATTAGGACTTCAAACTAGGGTTAATGGTGTTCAAATTAGGGTTTTAAGCAAAGTTAGGACTTCAAATTCAGGTTTAAAACAAGAGTTAGGGTTTCAATTTAGCATTTCAATTCAGCATCAGTGTTAGCCCCTGTGTGGGGGCTCATCAGGGGCGTACCTAATATTGCGGCCAACACATCAGCTCGCCAAACAAGTTTGAATGGTCCTCGTTAAAAGCGCCCGTCTCTGATTCGGAGCCCACGTCAAGGCAAAGCAGTGCTTTGAATCACTGGTGGGACGTCACGTGACGCCGTTGTGGCTTGACTCAAATTCATCCGAACCTTTTTAGATGCCGGCCGCAGCCGCTCAAGGAGTTAAGTACGTCAGCCAGTAGCTGCATCCTGTGAAAGAAAGTTGGTTGGCGCTAACAGACTGCCTGCCAATGTGATGTCGCCAATGATTACACTTGCGTTTTGAGGCACGCTTTCAAGAGAAGCCAAGGTTCGGGTTTCAAACCTGGATCGGGTTTTCAATTTAGTGTGTGAAGATCAGGCTACGCTCTCAATTTAAGAACTATAGAAATGATCCCTGAAAGTATAGTCTTTTAAAACGATGGTCAGGGTTTAAAATTTTAGTTTGAAGCTAAGGTAGTAAATTAGAATTATGGTTTGAAGCTATTGTGACGGTTTCTAGTAGTTAGTCTTAGGGTTTTAAATTAGGGTTTCAAGATCAGGTTAGGTTTACAAATAAGAATTATGATTTCAAATTAAGGTTTGAAACAGGCATTTAGGGTTCCCAAAAACATCCACTTTTGAGTTCTTGTTATGTTAACATTGAGAATTCTGTCACTCAAGCATACTTGAAATAAGAGAACACAGTGATGGCCGAACAAATGTTTTCTTTTATTCTGGTAAAGTCTTGTCTCTGCACACGTATACATACACTCACTGGGCAGCTCATTAGGCACACCTGCACTCGCCATATGAGCTGTGTATTGACTCTCATACGACTGTGCATGCGTTCCGTGTATTGCAATTCAATGTGAATCAAGTGAAAAATCAATCATTTAAAAGTAACCATACAGATGATGGAAATGGTGGACGAGCAGTGAGCTCGTCTGTCTCGCAGCTCTCGGGTTTAGGGTTCGAAACTCAGCTCTGGCCTTCCTGTGTGGAGTTTGCGTGTTCTCCCTGCGCTTCTGTATCGTTTGTCCAAAAACTTCCAAAAACATGTATGAAGGCTCAAAATTGTCCATCGGTGTGAATTTGAGTGTGAATGCGTGCTTGTCTATATGTACTTTGCAAATATGTAAATGGGAAACTGTGGCTTGTGGGGCATATGTGGCCCCTGGCGTATGGCTTAAAATTAACCCCATGTTGAAGTCCTTCAATGCTTCAACATTAAAGTTTTCAAACTTTTTGGGACCCGGGAATCCAAAATGTGTAATTCTGTTTTTTGTTTGTTTGTTTGTTTAGTTTGACATTAAACGTTAACGGGGAGTGTCAGTAAACAGCTTGACGCCTTTATTTTTGGAAGAATATTTAATTATGTGCCAAACTACTGGTTGTTGCAAATTGAGTTGCGTTCTCCGCCATGATCTCTGTTATGGTAGCATTTTATTGTCAGTCCTCAATATATGTGGAACATACAGAGGACCGAAATTACTTGTACAAGAGCCCCCCCCCCCCCCCCCCCCCCCCCCCCCCCAAAAAAAAACCCCATAAACCATGAAACACAAGCAAAATCTTATCTAAAAAAAACACTCATAAATCAAAGTACCACTATATTTTGCAGACCCCATACTACGGCTCGTGGACCCTTTGGAAGTTCGGGGACCCCAGTTTGAGAACCATTACTTTGTGTCCATAAACGGGCCCGCATTCAAAGCTACTAGCGCCTCACTTGACGCCATCTACAGGCTGCAGACCTTGCGGCAAGTCAGTGTCCACTTTCTCGGTGAGGGCCGGAATGGTGCCCGGAAACGGGCTGGCCCTGGCGCCGCCGCGGCACGCCACGCAGCCCCGGGCCACCTCCAGCAGCGTGACCCGGAAGCGCTTTATACGGAAGGCGTACACCAGCGGATTGAGTGCCGAGTTGACGTGCGACATGAAGATGCCCGCGTACACGGCCATCTTGGGCATAGAGCGGCCCGGGTGGAAGAACTCGACACAGTTGACGATGTGAAGCGGCAGCCAGCACACGGCAAAGAGCAGCACCACCAACGCCAGGGACTTGGCTAGCTTCAGCTCCTTCCGATAGTAGCGCTCGCCATCCGACGTGGCCTCGGCCCGGCGGTTGAGCTGCCGGCGGATGACGCGGAAGATCTCGACGTACAGCGCGATCATGACAGCCAGGGGCGCCACCACCCAGCCGAAGAAGTTGAAGTAGACCATGTAGTCCATCCGCATGACGGCCGTGAACTCGCACATCATGTAGTCGGAGCCGCTCAGGTTGCCCAGGACGTGCCGGTTGTTCCAACCCACCATAGGCACCAGGCCCGTCAGGAAGGAGAGCACCCAGCACAGGCACACGGCCACGTACGCACGCCTCTGCGTCACGATGGTGCTGTACCTTTTGGAATCAAAGTCCGGAACAAATAAAACCATCAAGTGAGATATGCGGGAATGTAACAAGACAGCTGCTGCCGCCTTATAAAAGACTCCTTCCTATGTCAGTTATTTGGGCAGACATTTTAATTTTGCTGAAAGCCTGCGATGTGCATTGATCGGTCCAAGGTGCGATGGAAGGCGTAAACAACAGGAGTCACACTCCTCTCGATTGAACGTCTTGGCAGAATGAGCTGATGTTTGCTATTGTGATTCAAATGTTCCGCTGAAGCAGATGAAAGATTGGGTTGATTAAAGATTTGGGTTAGCGTTTCAAATGTGGTGACAAAACAGGGCTTGAGTTTTAAATTCAGCTTTCAGGACACTGTTTCGTATTAGGATTACAGCTTCGAACCAAGATTAGGGTTTCAAACAAGGGTTAGTGTTTCAAATTAGAGTCAGAAGCCAAGGTTAGGGTTTTAAGATACAGTAGGTTTCGATTGAGGCATTCAAGACAGGATTAGGTTTTTAAATTATGTTTTCAGGCCGGAGTTATAGTTTCAAAGATTTGTGTTTCAAATTAATGTGTAAAGCCATTGTTAGGGTTTCAAATAAGACTTTAAAGTGAAGATTAGGGTTTCTAATTTTATGTTTGAAGCCAAGGCTAGGGTTAAAAACCAGGGATTGGGTTTCAAAGTAGTGTTTCCAGACATGGGACCCTATTTCTGTTTTAAAATCCAGGGTGGCACACCTGTGTGCCAGAGGTGGATTAGACTGGTGTTGGTTATTTAACGGACCAGCACAGGCTCTCAGATCTAAAAGAGGGAGGTTTGCGCCGCTTTGGGAGTGACCACAGCTAACATCAATCGTGTCCAATCAAACCGGCTCCTCTCCTTCCCTTTAAATGTGGCGCACTAGCAGCCTACTGATGGTCTTAAACATGGCAGAGTGCAGACAGTGAAATTTTCTACTAATTTTACTAATTTGCTCTAGTCCGGGAGGACGAAGCCCGTAAAGTATGTTTATAGGAACTGCAAGCAGACCTCGCCACTTGGAGACCGCCCACCCCCCCCCCACCGACCCCCGATCGTTCGTGTGCCCCCCAGTGCGCAGGACTTAGACGTGGTCTGAACAGGCTTAAGTGTAGACCAGCTTTCTGCCACCAAATTGTCACGCATGTCCAAGAACACTTCCTTGCTGCACATGAACGCCCACCTTTGCGCAGACCGGTTTGCCAAATTGGAAAACACGCAGGAAGCCTTAAACATGCACAAAAATCAGGATGCGCCGGCATTTGCGTCCCGCTGCGTATGCGTCCTCGGTGAGAATAGTGCACATGGTTTCAAATGAGAGTTTCAAGCCTGGGTGTCAACAGAAGAGGTTTCAAACTAGGTTTGGGGTTTCAAACTTGGATTATGGTTTAATGTTAGGGTCTCAAGACAGGTTTAGTGTTTCGAATTAAGGTTTCATTTGATTTGAAATTATTATTTTCACTTGATTTGAAATTATGGTTTTGAGACTGAGTCAGGGTTTCACATGAGGCTTAGGGTTTAAAGCCAGGGTTAGGGTTTCAAGATAGGGTTAGAGTTCAGAACTGTCTCGTCAGTCCAATGACGCATCAGCAGGAGATCAGTGGACTTAATTGGAAATTCAAATCACAGTGAGAGCAGCAAAACATGCGTCTGCTTTTTTTTTTTTTTTTTTTTTCCCCCCCCCCACCTGGTGGGTAACTTGACTCTCAGGTAGCGGTCGATGGCGATGGAGAGCAGCGACAAGATGGAACCCTGCGTTATGATCACGAGCAGGCAGGACAGGAACAGACACGTGTAGAACTGCGTACTGATCCCCAGGCTGATGGTGACGGCCAGCGGGATCACCAGGACGCCCACCGCGATGTCGGCCACCGCCAGGGACACGATGAAGCAGAAGGTGGTGTTCCGCAGGGCCCGGTTCACGCACACCACCAGCACCACCAGCACGTTACCTACCACCGACGCCAGGGCGATGACCGCCTCCACAGAGACGTACACCGTGTCCGCGTGCTCACGTACCTTCACCCGCAGAGACGAAGACATAGTTCGCCCCTATGGATGCAAATGGTTCAAACTTCTGGCTTCCGCTTTTTTACCGTCCATCGTGTCCTTCCTGAGATGTTGGAGATGCCAAATGAAGGCTGCACAGACTCTGCAGAGGATCACAAGGCTCTCTCTCTCTCTCTCTCTCTCTCTCTCTCTCTCTCTCTCTCTCTCTCAAGTCTGTGAATGCAGTCCAGTGATTGAGGGCAGGGACGGTGTTTTCTGCAGTAGTAGTTAGAATTATGTGTTTGTGTGTGTGTGTGCGTTTTCAAAGGATGTGGTCTCAGTGTAATTACGGGAAGGATGCTTTTTGGCAAGGCTTTCTGAATAAAACTTTAATTGGGGACGGATGCATTAGCGCTGATTGCCACCCGTGTACACGTCACGATAAGCAAGTGAGACAACGTCAAGAAATTTGTCATGATTTACTGATACATTGATCAACTAGTGGTAAACTTTTCAAGAGGATTCAAAGAGGTCGGATTGCTATTGGGAGTGGCGGGAGTTAACAGATGATCAGTTGCCACACGAAAGAGACTTTTGCAAGTAGGGCTGCAACCGCTGATTATTTTAATAATCGATTCAAATATTTATTTATTTATATATATATATGTGTATATATATTTTACAATTTAGTCGTAGAGGTAGTAGGTCGCAATAATGGAGAAAAAGTTTTGAAATGATTTATTTATTTATTTATTTTATATCACAAAAACGTGGCATTCGAACAGGGGTGTGTAGAGTTTTTATATCCACTGTCCTTTACTTGAGATTAACCTGTTAACTCCCACCACTGCGATCTGGAACTTTCTGCATCATCCTAAGAAGTTTACCAAGTTTCACTGAGTCAAAAACATGAAGTAAAATAAAAAATAAAATAAAAAAGCTAATAGGAAAATAGTGAAGAAGTGTTCCTGGTGTTTTTTTTTTTTAACATTTTTGTTTTAATCAAGTCAAGTTCTATTTTTAAAGGTAATGTTATAACATAAGTTCGGTCTTTGGTATCATAGCTTGTGGCATATTTATATTTATAGGTAATTATAAACTTTTAGGGCAGGTGTCCATTATTTGCCATTTTTTTATCAGGGCTTGGTTGCAAATAGTGAGGGTTCACTGTATCATAACTAATTCTGATTAAAATATATCTTAATCTGTCATATTATTTAAATGAATTCCTCATATCTTTCTACTGAGGTTTTGTGTTTTAAGTAACCTTCAACATTCTTAACTGTGAACCAATTGTCGAAAATCAATGAAATACGGTAGTCTTAACCGAGCTGTGGCTCAGACGAATTTTTATTTATTTATTTATTTATTTTTTGTCTTGATTTGCGAGCAAAAATTTGAGTTACGAGTGATAACTGGCAGCAGCGAACTTCACAACAGGCCGCAGATAGTGAGCAATTCTTCAAATCACAGGCAGTGTTTACGTCAAGCTGGCTATTGGCATTCAAATTGAAGTTTAAACATAACGATAATGACACGTCGTGTATTTCACCAATGCAACACACAATGCAAAATGCCATAGACAGGCAAACGAAACTAGCATTGATGTTGCTGTCGTTATAACCCTTCAAGCGGTGGATATTTGAACACCAACGGTGCAGCAACACATAGACAGACAATATAACAATGCTCACAGGCATACTCTTTATCCCCTACGAAAAACGCTTATTACTGCAATTGACTGAGTGACTTACTATATTTGTGTAACTCTTCTTTGTTTAATATGATGGATAGCTCAAGGCACCACTGTATTTCTTCTATCTCCAATTAGACATTTTAATGGATCCATTGTCGAATTGGTTGTGGTGTTCCGTCATCATCCTGAATGTGTTTAGTGCCTCGCAGGGGATGCGCTTGTGCGACCGGGCCTCAATTAGCTGCACGTTAATGTGCGCTCCACTTCAGCTGTAATACAGTAAACGCACCACTGCGCTGATGTTTGTCAAACCATTTGACTTTCTTCGTAGATGGAGACTATCATGCCGTTGAGCCACGAGGTGTCACTCTGCAAACACCGTCCTGTTCCCTCTCCATTACTTTCGTCTTGCACGCAGCTTCAAAGGGTGAGTCGTTTTTACTTTCTCTTATTTTACAGTTGTTTGCTTATTTTACACTTGTGTGACACTTAGGAACATTGAAATGAGGTTTGAGATGATTTCCTGTAGGACAATTGCAACAAGTTCCAGTAGCTATACCTATGTTCCGTATCTGTATACAGTAGGGGTGGGTGGGAAAACTATTATGCTTAATGACCACGTAGGATTTTTAAAACCGACAGATTGGTCACATCATTTGGAGATGAGGTGAAATTTTTAGAGTGTTTGCTTATTTTTAAGTTGTATTATTTAGAGTTATGATTAATTCATTCATTATTTTTAAAAATATGTTTTTCAAGGGTTTCGTATGTAAAATATGCTAAATATTGTCGTTTAATTCTAAACTAATAAAATTCTCACCTTTAAACTGTACTTTTAATTTAAAAATAAATACAAATACATGTGTATTTGTCTTTTATTACTATTTATAATTAATCAAGTAAGAACAAAGTGCTCACATTTAAATTGTTTATAATTTAAAACATCTATATTATATATATCTTTCTTTTACACATTTATTATTTATAGTTAATCAGAAATATTTGAATACAAAAATGAATACATACAATTTAGTTTACCAATTTTAGGGGTGGGGGGGATTATTGCAACAAATATGGGGTTAATGTTAATGAGGATAACGTAAATGCTGGATGGGTTGGCTTAAAGAACAGCGTGTATGTTCCCACACCTGCTTGATATGCTCATAGTACTAACTTTCTCCTAAACATTATTTGAAATGCTTCCTTATTTAGCTGTGACAAAAAAACATTTTTTTTGTTGCCGTCAGTCAATTGCATTTTTATGGATGCAAAACGGCCACCAGGGAGCGCTCGAGCTGTACATTTATGTTACAGCATCCTGTGTGCACACTTAGCACAGCGATGCTATAACTAATGCTGCATAAAAAGTCAATAAAAACACTGTGTTGGCCACTATCTGTGGATGGATTTATTTTAAGAGACATATTGTGCTTTTTTTTTTTTTTTTTGCTTCTCCTTGCGGAAACAAAGCCCAGAGTGTGGGGGAAAGAACCCCATCCCCCCCCCCCCCCCCCCCCCCAACAAAAAATGAAATAAAATGCTTTTTAGCTCATAGAGGCACCTCTTCACAAATACACTATTATCACATCGACAACTTCACTGCAAGTCACAGTCTCAACTCAATTTTATTCATAGAGCACTTAAAAAAACAAAACAAAAAACTTCACCAAGCATAGTCAAGTAAATGCTGCTCAGCTCACACTTTTTCTGTGAATCCAACAAAATTCAATGCAGCTCTGCTTACCTTTTGGCTTAACATGCTAGCAGGGGTGTCGCAGCCACGGGAATGGGGGTGTTTCTGCATGATAGGCCCGTTTCGGACAGTGTAGTCCAGACTGCAGATGAATGGCGCTTGTGCGAAGTCACCGCAGACTTATGTGACTCTGCCACACTGTGACATAACAGTTGGGCGGCAGTGTTTTCAGAAGTAGGTTGATAACAAAAGATTTGCTTTTTTTGTTTGTTTGTTTTAATTTCCATTTGATGGTCAACTGTCTGTGTACAAGCATTTAAAAAGTAAATTCTCCATAAAATGACCCCTTTAAGCATTCAATTGCACATTGAAGTCCACGCTGTTGCTACTTGGGTTGTTGTCCGTGGTCTGGCTGGACTGAGAGCCTTGGAGCTCGTCCCCGCACGTGAGGAATCTCCTCCAGATCTTCAGGTAGGCCGCCCTGATCTTGCGTATCTTAAAGGCGTACACCACCGGGTTCACGGCCGAGTTGGCGTGAGACAACAGGATGCCCGCGTGGAAAGCGCTCGCCGGCACCTCGGCCGTTTCAAAGTAGGCGACGCAGTTCAGCACGTGGAGCGGGATCCAGGAAATGGCGAAGAGGGCCAAGACCAGGGCAAGAGAGCTCGCCAGCTGCCTCTCTTTCCTCAGGTAGATGTTAGATTTGGCCTGGGCTCCGTTGCCCGGCTTCTCTCGGAGGTTGCCGCGAATGACGCAGAAGATGTAGCCATACAGCGCCAACATGACTAACAGCGTCGTCAGGGTGCAGAGGAAGAAGTTGAAGTAGACCAGGTAGGACATGGGGATCACGGCGATGAACTGGCAAGTGAACGTAGAGTTGGGGGAACCGTGGGAGGTGGCGTCTTCGTTGTGCCAGCCCAGCATGGGCGCGAAACTCAGAGGCAGAGCGACAAGCCAACACGCAGCAACCGTGCACCATGAATGTCTCTGTGTGACCGTCCGTTTGTACCTGGAAACAAAACCAGGACGGATGTTTCATTAGGTAAGCGCTGTGATGTTAGTGTGTTGCAGCAAACAACATCTAAGTTGAATGAAAAAGATGGGAGCTTCACATCGTCCCCCTGCTGCCCTCGTTTTTCGCCACCAACCTGAGGTAGCGTCGGTATGAATTTTTTTCAAAACTAGCAGCGATCGTAATAGCCGAAGCTAGCGAAGCCAATCACTATTCTCTCATTTTCGTTCTCTCAGACCCGTGCAGATGTGTCGCCCTGTTGGCTGGACATTGCACTGATCCAAATAGCGTTATAGTCCGGCGACGGCAGGAGACAGGCGAGTCGAAATGAAAAAACTGGTCGAAAACTGGTCGAAATGGGAAAGGAAATGTCCTAAACACACGATTAGAGATTAGTCAACTTGTAGACTAGTCAATTAATCGATTCAACATCTACTCAGCAACATCACTTGGCCTCGATGCAAGTGGACTGTACGGTGGAAAAAAACATTTTTCTCTATCTACACCATTGGATGTGCAGCATTAGAAACAGGCCCTTAGACTGTTTACGTTTTGCTTAAAATATAGTTTTGTTTAATTAATAACCTCACAAGTGTCACGATTGTATTTTGGATCTTAAATATAGCTTTTGTGACACCAGTACTGGAACCTTTCTGATAGACCTCATACATGCAAAAATTGGTCAGAATTCCTGCTAAGACTCATTTAAAAAGAAAAGTTTACCTGAGAGGGATGTAGACCCGGAGAAAGCGGTCCAGCGCGATAGACATGAGGGACAGAATGGACACCAGGGTCAAGAGGATGACCACGCAGCTGATGAAGAGGCAGGCGCGAAAAGACGTGATCGCCCTGCCGTCCACCAGCACGGCCAACGGGATGGCCACCAGGCCCACCGCGCAGTCGGCCGCCGCCAGCGACACGATCAGACAGAAGGTGGGCTGCCCGACGCTTTTTGTGGTCCACACGGCGACGATAACTAGAGCGTTGCCTAGGCAGCAGCAGACAGCTATGAGCAACTCCAACGAGGCGTAGGCCACCTCGGCCGCGTGCATGGCGTCTCCTGTGTGGCTCGCCGTGCGGCACAGTGACAAGTGTTCATCTCTGGCTTGAACTATATGAGGAAGTCAAGTGACACACTTTAACACTTGTGAATTTGCTTAGTCAGGAAGCGGGCCGTAGTTTTTTTTTTTTCTTCTTTGAATGAGTGCTATTATGCACGAGCGAATGAGCATTATGACGCATAAGCGAATTGGTGCTAATATGCACCGAAACCATAACCAAGGGATCGGAGACAAATAACTCTGTAGAAGATCAATAACACAATTAAATACCCTGTAAAGTTTCTAAATGCATTATACGTTTGATCATAATTACCAAGACTGAGGACTATGTGGCGCCCAATTTGGGATTCAATGGGCTCTATTTTCGTAGACGACGCATCTGCGGCAGGGTGGAAATGCCAGCGGATGCTGGCTTTTGTGCAAGAGCTGTTTGCCAATTTGGCAGAGCAGTCTGCACAAAGCTGGGCGTTCCGGCGCAGCAGAGGGAGTGTCCTTGGAAATGCACTTGGCCGAGTAACAATTTGGTGGCAGACACTCCTGGCGCAAGGTAGAGCACTGTTGCAACGCGATTTTGGTGCATTTGATCGGGGCACAGGCAGACAGATACTAAGCTCTGTGTACATATTTAAGTCACCGGGGGTTATGACCAGCTCATTCTGTATTCAATACGGACACCTGCTCACATTGTCTGTTGCCACACTACGGCCAGAGCAGTGACAATGCTCCACTCGCCCACGGATCCCTGCGATTACGCATCGTCCTCTTCTGCACGGAGATGTCGCCGTCGAGACTGTCAGTTGTGCCACATTAACAGGGAATGAGAGGAGCTGCTTTGATTGGCGGTGAATTAGTTCGTCGGTAAACGCTCTCATAGTGGGGCAGCCCGCCCGCACTCAGATCTGCCCGGCTGCCCTCGTTTACGTAATTAACAACACTGATCTAACCGGTGCGCTGGCCACCGTGCCAGATTGACGGCGTTCACAAAAATAGGGCTCATAGTGTTCAATTGTTTTGCTCGATTATCGGTTTGTTGTATGTACCCCGCTTAAATCTTAATCTATTCCTGGCATTTTGGACAGTGGTATGCTTCCAACTTCCTAGGAACAGTTTGAGGAAGGCCCTTTTTATTTCTGCAGCATGACCGAAAGACATCTTGCAGAAAGTCTTCCCAGAGGAGAGGAAGCTTATTTTCACTTCCTGCAGGCAGAATGGTCATGTGTCCAAACAGGGCATGAAATACAGGAAGTTTTGGTTTCATGTGATCTAATGTTAGGAAAACGCAGAGATGCGTTTCTTGTGTGTCTGGTCGGACAACTTCCACGTGTTCAAGTGCCAACTTTCACATCTCATGTTGGCTTCTCTTCCAGTTGCACTTCTCCAGAGAGGGTGCATCACATGACTGGAATTACTTTCACTTTTACTCACAAAGTTCTATGTACTTGACATGTATGGCTCACCGGAAGCAGACGGACGTGACATCACTCGTGTGCAGTCTGGAGACCTGGACTTTTTTGACATTTTTACGAGAGATATTTTGAGCAGGACAAAATGGTAGTTGCAGTTTAATACAGATCATTCCTTTATTTATAGCGCAAGCCATCCATCCATTTTTCTTTTGCGCTTTTCCTCATTAGGGTCACGGGTGAGCTGGAGCCTATCCCAGCTGACTTATCACCAGCCAAATTGAAGGAAACATTATAGACAAACAAAACAACCATTCAGACCTGTGGGCAATGTTGAGTCTGGAGCCTAGATTCAAACCCCGAATCGCAGAACTGTGAGGCAGACGTACTAACCACTAGTGGACCGCGGTGCCTATTTTAAGCCAATTAACTTTTAATGAATTTTCCCATGTGCTTAATAATAACGAAAGGATCCAGCACCATCCGTCCATCCATCCATTTTCTGAGCCGCTTCTCCTCACATGTGTCGCGGGCGTGCTGGAGCCTATCCCAGCTGTCATCGGGCAGGAGGCGGGGTACACCCTGACTTGGTTGCCAGCCAATCGCAGGGCACACAGAAACAAACAACCATTTGCACTCACATTCACCTTGTCATACCTTTAATTCACCTTGTCATACCTAAATTTAACCTCTTAAGCTAATTTTTATGTTCAGGAATGCACGTAAACATAATAATCATAATATGATAACAAAAATAATAATGATGTACTATACTATTTTTTTCTAGGGGTTTTGGACGAAAAAGGAATTCATGGATGACCATAATAAGGATATTTTTTTCATTTTTTTGGTTCAAGAGCTCCTACATGCTGCTGTATTTAACACTAGAGAAACATAAAAAAAATATTTTGGTTAAGCGCTGTGGTTTTGTTCATACGAGTCACAATGTGGTGTGCACAGAGGGGAAGAAAAGAAGCTGATTTTGAGAAAAGTATTTTGCATATTTGAACTTCAACTTCTTCATTCTCTTGGCCCAGTTATGAATGCATGTGTGCATTTTTGTGGTCAAAATAAGAGCTCAAATTTCTCGTGCACATACTGACAAACAAATAGAAACCACTTTTTTTTCTTTTTTAAATTAAAATACACCTTTGAAACTTGATAGCCAACTGTTCTTTATTTCGCCAGCATCACAAGGTTGAGCTGCACATTTATAAAAAATGATGCAATTGATGAGCATTAAGTCCCCACAAAACACAAATTGTTCCCAACGATGGCAGCGTGCTATCAGCTTCACTTTGTGCCCCTCAAGGAAGGTAATAGACTGTATAGTTATCACCTCTTGGGGGTGACCGGCTGCATCCCACAAACTATACAACCTACTACCTCACCTCGCTAGGCTCCACTCACCATAGAGTTTAGTGCGAAGAGAGGATGGGCTCACTTTGTTGGATTTTTTTATGTTTGTTTGTATTTTTGTCATGTTGTCGGCGAGCAAGCTGTCTCACGGGCAAAGACAGTAGATTGTATAGTTATCTCAGAGGGGACACAAACCCCACAACTATTCAATCTACTACCTCAGCCGAAATGACAGAAGCAGTGGAAGAGAGAAGATCATGCATCATCTGTTCATCTATGACACAAGGAAAAAGCAAAAGTTGTAAGTTTGATTGTTTGTCAATGGATTTATCTGGCAAATTACAGTGCGATGAAAAATTATTTGCCCCCCCTCAAATAGTTTCCCCACTTTAAGATGATCAAACAAATGTAAACATCAGACAAAGATAACCCAAGTAAACATAAAATGCTGTTTGTAAATGGTGACTTTATTTAGTAAGGGAAAAAAAACAATATTCAAAGCTACCTGGCCCCGTGTGAAAAAGTAATTGCCCCGATACAGAAAGAGGCGGTTCACTGTACTGCAAAACTACTGCACATTGGATCAGTCTTAAAGGAGACGTGTTATACAGTTTCCAGGTGACCTAATAACATGTCTCTGACATGCTTTCCTCAAAATAGCCTAAGGATCACAAATTATAGCTGTGTGTACCACTTGACACACTATTTCTTGTCCTGCTGAAATTAGCCCCTTTGTCTCATCGAAGCGTGCCAGCCCTCTTCCCAGCCCATACAGTGCTCGGCTACCATGGCGAGTCCAGCTTTCGTTACCATGACGTCCAGGTGAAGAGCGAGTGGCCACAATGACGATGAGACTATTTCTAGCAGCAGCAGTTCACAAAACTACAATGTGTGTATGTGGCGCATGGACACATCACCAAACACAAATACCAACCGCCAACACGTCAACTTTACTATGTGGCGCCTATCAGAAGCTAACGCCGTCACCCTTCACTAATCTGTACATCCAACAAAACTAAATGCAGCTCTGCTTACCTTTTGGCTTTGACACGATAGCAGGGGCATCGCAACCGTTACCGATATCGATGTTTTCTAAATAATAATGCCTCTGCATGATAGTGTTTCAAACGGTGTGGCTTGAAAGTGGCTCTGGATCTTGACCCAGCCTCGCTAATTAATGTCAAGGGTGTAGAAACTCGGTGTGGGGTTGGTTATTACCTGTTTGTCATTTGTATATATTGTATAGTTATGTTTTTATATTTTACATACAAATTATTTCCAGAAACAACGTTTGAATGCCTTACTGAAGAATACAAATATTTAAAAAAAAAAAAAAATTATAATGAAGAAATGTGGTTCGGTTTGCCCGTGGTGGACCAGCGCAAAAGGGCTTTGGACTCTTTGCATTAATTAGCATGTGAACAGCAGTGGCTGAAAAGCGTCTGGGCGGTTCATTATCGTCTCCAATTCCATTTTGGCCCAACTGGTGGTGACAGTGATTGAAATGTTCTGGCGGCAGTTGGCGGAGCGGGGTGAAGGGTGAGAAAGAAAGAACGAAAAGGCGCAAGGGCATGAGAGAGAGGGACGCCATCATTGAGCTGTGGAATTAATTAGAACAGTAGTTCTCAAACTTTTTTACACCAAGTACCACCCCCAAAAATACTTAGCTCTCCAAGTATCACCATCATGACCATTAAAATCCAATAGCACAGTCGGAGTAGAAGGTTTATTCCTAAAAAGTATATTTCAAATCTTTCTCAGCCACTGTAACATTATGAACAGTTTGAAAATTAACACTCCTCTTAAATAGCGCTTGGGGGGGGGGCTCTCTCGTGGACATTTATTTTTTATTTTGGAATCCACCGCTGATTATACCTGTCAAGCACATTGTTCAACGGAAGGGGGTATTGCCCAGCTTGTCTGTGAAATTCCGGTTTCACTGTAATGACTAACATATCCCTGCAGATGCCGACGTTGCATCGCTTTGGATTTGAGATCAGCACAGCTTTTGAGTAGAAGATAAAGAATACGCAATGAATCTCAGTTTGTCATGTCCATTATGAGGGAGAGAAATGCTAACACGAAAGTCAGAAAGGTTTCGGCACCTCCTCGCATTAGAACACAGTATGTATATGTATGGTATAAACAGAGTATGTGTCGCCGTAGGTAGTAGAGAGTGTGTTGCAATCGTGAGAAAAGATGACACAGTTCATGGAGTGAAAGAGGAATGGAATGCAAAAAAATCCACTGACGTGCAACTCGAGCCATGTGGTGAGTCAGCGTCGCTGACAACGCGTTTTTAGTCATGAAGCTGTAACGAAATATTTTGCTATCAAAGGCCCTTTCCCAGTCTTTGTTTTATAGTTTCTCTCACCAAAGCAAACAAATTTAAATATTTGCGTCAAAGTCACTGTTCTGCTTGACGTTTCTTTTCACAAAAAGCTAATTTTCTCCGCTTCTTAGTCAAGAAACCAAGTTTTTTTTTAGATGCATGTTCGACTGCTAAAAAAAAAGCTATTCTACTCTTTCATTTGGTGCTTATATTTTCACAGAACACAACATTCTGTGGGTCTTGAAAGATCCCTCAAATTGCTCTAAAATGGTTGCCAACATGGGGAAGTCCGCTTTAAAAATGGCTGGCATTGAATAGGTTAACTACTTAAAAATAAAAACTTTCAAATTTCTTGGGCCAATCAAATTGTTTTAGGGACTTAGGAGTGTGGAGGCTGGACTGGTTGCTGGAGAGATGCTGGATGGCTTCCTGAGGACTAGCACAGTGCCTTTGAGCAAGGCATCAAACCCCCCCAAGTTGCTCCTGTGCACACCCTCAACACTCAGAAATTTTTTTTCTTCATCTTCTTGTATGGACATAAACTCCTACAGACCAGATGATGACTAAAGCGACGGTCCATTGTGTGGACTTTCCCCTAACAAGTGTCAGCTTCAGACATCACGAGGAGCATCTGGCAGCCGTATTGTGTGCCCCCGTACCCCTCGTACCCCCTCTGCTCGCCTTTTACTTTGCCTCATTGACATGCAGCTTGGCATGCGGACAAAGGCCCGGCCGGCTTCTTGGCACCGAACGACCTCAAGAGAACCAAGAAAACACTCACCGCCTTCTTCATCCAGGCTGCCCCACAGAATTCAAATGGCACAGTCCAGTCTGCGGACAAACTCGTGTCAGTATACGTCAAACGGAAAGTAGCCTGCTAACTAACAGACAGAAAACAAAAATACAGAGCTATTACAGAATTATTTCACTTATATTCGAGGAATTAAGTATGATGGAACTATCCCACCTGCCCTATAATGCAAATGGTAGAATTCAGTCCATCTAATACTAACATTACTCTTCATTGTCTTTGAATCAAAAACGGACAAAAAAACAAAAATCTGACTTTTTTTTTTTAACTGTTCCTCCTTTTCCAGTCTTTCTACATTTTCTACTCTGAATACAAAGACGTTTTTCCCAATGTTCCACTTATACAAATTTACATTGTGTCTTTGACTAACGATTGATCCTTTCCCCCAACCCAAGGATTCGCATTGTGTAGAGTTCAAGTTCATCTAATCGCGTAAAGGGTTCGTCATAGCCATCTAGCTAACAAACATATGGACAAACAAACAAACAAAAAAACTTTCAACTACTTTGTGCGTTTTGTGGTGGAATAAACAAACAACAATTAAGATATGTCACAAATTTTCACTTTTCCAGAGGATTTTACGTTATCTTTTTAAGCTACATTATAACTATTCTCACCAACAATGTTGTGGACAAAATCACACGCAACAGTTTTTTCACTTTTCACGAGAAATGTAAGTTTTTTGGGAGGGGGTTGTTATTTAATTCCAATGGAACTGTTCCTCTGACCTAGAATGCAAATGGTACTATCCCAATTGTTATGGTCCCCTTTCAAATAAACTGATTAATAATAATAATAATTCTCCAAGAACCAGAAAGTAGAATGTTGATAGAAAAATGTACTTTGTTTTTTGAGTTACGATGGAATTGTTCTGTCCTAGAATCTCAATGGTAGAGTCCAGTCCATTCAAATGCACCAAATCATTGTCCACGAAGTAGAAAGTAGCTCCCTTGCTAACTAATGTACGAACCAAAAACAGAAAAAACAGCATTATAGCAGAATGGTAGAGTCTAGTCCTCTTTGGACCAGAAGCTAGCTAGACGTACAAACACACAAAAATATGGCGCTCCACAAGTTTTTCCACTTTTATTCGAGGAATTTATATTGCATTCCTGCCACTCCAGATACATTACTGAGTGAGGCTTGTTGCTTATGTTTATGGCGGGATCTCTTTGTTTTGTTTCTAGATAGGACATTCCTTGCCTTCTACATACTCCCAATGGCAGAAATTGCCACAGGGAGGAGAAAATGGACATATCAGAAGTGACAATATTTCACAAATAGATCATACTTTTGTTTGCACTTTAAAATGGTTAGTCTTTTGGAAGTTTAGACCATAACCACTCGGTGTATGACACTATGATGAATGCTACACCAAAAAGATCCCCAAAAATGTGCGTGTTCTTTCCACATTTAATTTAGCAAACTGTCTTGTGAGGTTAGACTCACAGGAAACCTGCAGAGGCTAAGACAAATGTGCAGACGTTAACGGGACATCTGGGCCATCCAGATGTTAATCTCAAAATGGATTTCACATGGCTAACACACACACACGTACACAGTAAGAACATCGCTCCCCCCCTCTTTCCATTTGGTAGTTGCTACAGAGTTGCTCGAGTTTGAGGAGGCCGATCAAATTCTGTTTATAGCCCGTAAATCAGCAGCGCTAACAAACAGGAAGAGCAGTGTGTGAGTGTGTGTGTGTGTGTGTGTGTGTGTATGTGTGTATGTATCTTCTGATAAAAGCCCAAAAAGCGGACTTTGATCCCGACGGTCACGGCTTAGTGGCTTGCCAATCGACAGGTTCACGCCAGGAGAACCAAACTGACCATCCTTAACGTATTGACACTGTTACACTGTCGACAACAAACAATAACGCACACACACGCACTCGGTGTGTGTGTGTGTGTGTGTGTGTGTGTGTTTATTCTTTAGACACACGGGCTGCTGCAATCTTACATTGCATTGCAAGCCCCTTCTTGCAGCGAACAAGGATTTCTGGTTCTATCTGGATCAAGTTCACCGGTTCACGTGGGTTTGGAAGCACAACTACCGTATTGTACACGGCTATAAACGGGTAACATTGTTTTAAGTTAATTAAGATTTTGATAACCACTGAAGGCTCCATTTGCACTTCTTTCTGGTACATAATATATGTACAGTGTATATTGATATACTGAATATTACGTGTATACCGTATATTGTGTGTGACGCTTAAAGATTACAAACATACATACTCAGAATCAGAATCCTCTTTATTTGCCAAGTATGTCAAAAACACACAGGGAAATTGTCTCCGGCATTTGGAGCTGCTCTAGTACAACAATAGACAGCCATTTTAACAGAAAAATACTTTTGAGACCTAAAAAAAAAAGAAAAACACTATGGAGAGCCACTTAGCCTCTAGCAATTTAATAGCAAGAGGGAAGAAGTTTGCAATGAGCCAAGAAAAAAATAACTTCAATACCCCAACACACCAACAAAAAAATGTGTATGACAAGAAAAGCTATTTTTTATGATAGTTTCTTTTTTTTAGGACAAAAATGCCCACATTTTCTTTAATCTCACCTTTTGTTATTATTTCATTTGCCGATAAACAATACAGTATTGTGTGTGACGCCTTGAGACTACAAACCTACAGTAGATTCCAAAGCCCCAACAAAATAGTTTAAATAGCTCTACATACCGAATAATAAATGTTTTACATTTTGCAACTTTAAATTATATGACTATAGCTAATGATTACAGAAATTTCTGAAATCCCAATATCATATCAATATATCACCTACTAGCTAAACTAGAAGCCTCGAATATATCCGTTAGTATTTTATATGTGCTGTCCCTTTAAAAATAAACATCCACATCATTGATACTGTAAGCTGCTAAAAATATATCCATTCAACTCATTGTGGATACATTTGTGTTGGACTACGTTGCAAAAATGTTAACGTGACGACTAAGGCACGACAGAGCAAAATTGGCTCACTACACTAACTCTATTGTGAATATTTTATATACTTTCATGTGCACTCTTCCTTTCATAATAAACAAAAACTAATCTTTATACTACAGGATGTTGTCATGAAGTTAATTATTTGACTCATTTTGGATGCATTTGCGTTGAAATCTGAGACCAAAATGTCAATACATCCTTTAACGTTACCCACTAAGGTTGGATTTACACTGCATGGCTCAAGGGAATGTGTGTCATGGCAGTGTCAATAGAAATAAAAATCTCTACATACAACCCCAATTCCAATGAAGTTGGGACGTTGTGTTAAACATAAATAAAAAAAGAATACAACGATTTGCAAATCATGTTCAACCTATATTTTATTGAATACGCTACAAAGACAAGATATTTAATGTTCAAACTGATAAACGTGATTGTTTTTAGCAAATAATCATTAACTTAGAATTTTATGGCTGCAACACGTTCCAAAAAAGCTGGGACAGGGTCATGTTTACCACTGTTTTACATCACCTTTTTTTTAACAACATTCAATAAACGTTTGGGAACTGAGGACACTAATTGTTGAAGATTTGTAGGTGGAATTCTTTCCCATTCTTGCTCGATGTACAGCTTCAGCTGTTCAACAGTCCGGGGTCTCCGTTGTTGTATTTTTCGCTTCATAATGCGCCACACATTTTCAATAGGAGACAGGTCTGGACTGCAGGCAGGCCAGTCTAGTACCCACACTCTCTTACTACGAAGCCACGCTGTTGTAACAGGTGCAGAATGTGGTTTAGCATTGTCTTGCTGAAATAAGCAGGGGCGTCCCTGAAAAAGACGTTGCTTGGATGGCAGCATGTTTCTCCAAAACCTGTATGTACCTTTCAGCATGAATGGTGCCTTCGCAGATGTGTAAGTTACCCATGCCATTGGCACTAACACAGCCCCATACCATCACAGATGCTGGCTTTTGAACTTTGCGTCCATAACAGTCCGGATGGTTCTTTTCTTCTTTGGACCGGAAGACACGAGGTCCACAATTTCCAAAACAATTTGAAATGTGGACTCGTCGGAGCACAGAACACTTTTCCACTTTGCATCAGTCCATCTTCGATGAGCTCGGCCCAGAGAAGCCAGCGGCGTTTCTGGGTGTTGTTGATAAATGGCTTTTGCTTTGCATAGTAGAATTACAAGTTGCACTTACGGATGTAGCGCCGAACTGTATTTACTGACATTGGTTTGCTGTTCCTGAGCCCATGTGGTGATATTCTTTACACATTGATGTCGGTTTTTGATGAAATCCCTAAATTCCTTGCAATTGTACGTTGAGGAACATTGTCCTTAAACTGTTCGACTATTTTCTCACGCACTTGTTCACAAAGAGGTGAACCTCGCCCCATCTTTGTTCCAAACAAGTGTTTGATGAGCATTCCGCAACTTTCTCAGTCTTTTTTGCCACCTGTCCCAGCTTTTTTGGAACGTGTTGCAGCCATAAAATTCTAAGTTAATGATTATTTGCTAAAAACAATCAAGTTTATGAGTTTGAACATAAAATATCTTGTCTTTGTAGTGTATTCAAATTAAATATAGGTTGAACATGATTTGCAAATCATCGTATTCTGTTTTTATTTGTTTAATACAACGTCCCAACTTCATTGGAATTGGAGTTGTAATATATAGATCGAAAATCAAGCCTCTTCCAAATGTGGATACAAATCTGATACGTCTCACTTATTTTCCAATGAAAGTGCAGCATAAACGTACCGATCGAATATACCCTTTTAATGCCAGCTTGACGTTGGAGAAATACTCCAATCGTCTGCCCACAAAATGCAAATAAACACGTTAAAAACACACCCTCTGTGAATCTAAACTACAGCAAATGCATAAACAATTAGATCTAGTGTTCAGTAAATTTGCTACAAAAGGGGTGTGTTCATCATTAAATAAACAAAATTATTGCAGACGGCGGCCAGTGGACTATTTCGGAGGTTAAACTTATTTAAATTAATGGGAGAAGAGCCTTTCATGCAATTTGGGCTTTGGCCATATGGGATATATATATATATCCATCCATCCATCCATTTTCTGAGCCGCTTCTCCTCACTAGGGTCGCTCGAGGGCGTGCTGGAGCCTATCCCAGCTGTCATCGGGCAGGAGGCGGGGTAGACCCAGGACTGGTTGCCAGCCAATCGCAGGGCACATACAAACAAACAACCATTCGCACTCACAGTTACACCTACGGGCAATTTAGAGTCACCAATTAATGCATGTTTTTGGGATGTGGGAGGAAACCGGTGTGCCCGGAGAAAACCCACGCAGGCACGGGGAGAACATGCAAACTCCACACAGGCGGGGCCGGGGATTGAACCCGGGTCCACAGAACTGTGAGGCTGACGCTCTAACCAGTCGGGCCCGGGATGGATGGAGATATATATATATATATATATATATATATATATATATATATATATATACACATACACATGTACACACATATACACATAAAAAAAAAATATATATATATATATATATATACATATATATATATATATATATATATATATATATATATATATATATATATATATATATATTTATATATATACACATATATATACACAGTGCCAAAACCAAATCTTCATCTAACGACAATTTTCATGTAAATTATACAATTTGAAGGCACTGTTTCAGCTCCGACTGCGTGCCTTCGAGCGTTTCCAAAGCTGAGAGTACCGTCTACAAATAATTAAACTTTTCCCCCCCTCTCAAAACATTACGCAGGACAAAGTCCCCGCTTGTGGGAAATGCGAGGGCAGCCATGACTATGGGGAGCGCTTTGTTTTTGGTGCAACCCGAGCATGGCGATTCAAAGATGCGACGAGAGAAACGTCGGGATGCAGATAAAAGCAAAAAATATAATAATCCCTTGGAGGTGATCGCAGTAGAAAAATGAGGCCACG
Source organism: Phycodurus eques (assembly GCF_024500275.1). Lineage (NCBI taxonomy): Eukaryota > Metazoa > Chordata > Actinopteri > Syngnathiformes > Syngnathidae > Phycodurus > Phycodurus eques. Next base: position 25,517,989 of record NC_084534.1, on the reverse strand, counting down.
ATGGCGTCGAACTAAAAACAGGTGGGAATGCTTTTTGCCTTTTCCTCAGTAAAATGATAAAAGAGGCTGAGTGGTGGAAGCCATACCCCTCGTCTCTTCCTGCCCATTTGTGCCAGGAGGAAAGAAGTCGGCAAGTATCACAACTCGGCTACCGTTGTACCCTCACAGCGGATGCTCTTCGCAAGCGAGCGAGCGACTTCAAAAGGGATCTCGGCTTAGTCCTCACAAAGATGTCTCGTTTGTTTGCGGGATTACAGGATAGATCAGGATGGGGAAAGGCAGTTTAAAAGAATCCAAAGTGAGTACTTACAGGCGGGCTTGAAGCGACGCCAACGAGGTTTGACGGCGTTCCTGATGAAGCTGTCCAAACTGCGTCCCGACGTGTTTCGCTGCAAACGACTTGTTCCTCGCTAAGCCTTTTGTCAGCACTTGGCATCCTTCCCAGGTAGTCCATGCCTGGCGGATCCCATTCTTGGCCACTCGTCTTTTTAGTCGTCCTGCACCTGCCTGGGTGCATTTTTTTGTCCATGATTTCCTGACTACAGAATCAATCGAGGACAATGGCGACCCTTTTAATCCACTATTTACAGGCAACAAGGTGTCCGAGATCGTACCCCGAAAAAATAAGAGCAATGCAAATGGGATCATTTAAGGGATAACAACCTTTGAGGACTCCTTTTTTTATTGCAAGTTTGTCCACCATGTGTCACTCGTCTTTCTTCAGGCGATATCCAAGACAGCTTTCTATGTGACGTCAGCATAAAAAATCCTTGCTCTCGCCTCGAAGATTCGCTTTTTTTTTTTTTTGAACCACACAAAAATAAAAAGTAGCAGAGCAAACTCACCCCTTTCTCACAAGTCTGGGCTCTGTGTCTTTTTGCCTTCCTGCTGGCTCGGCTCGGCTTGTAAAAGTAGCGCAGCGAGAGTTTGGGCCAGCCTCCGTTGGCAGCAGTTCAACAGATCACTGCTTATTTAGGAGAAACAGGGGTGACGAGGCAGCTCTCTCTCGCTCTGTCTCTCTCTCTCGCTTGCTCTCTTTTTTCTCCTCTCTTGGGGACACCGGGAAGTGACCACTCACTCTCGGGGACTTTGTGACGGCGCGTCGGCATTAAAAGGAAGTACGCGCGACGAGCTCAGCTTCCTGGCGGGCGTCAGCTTTGCGTCTCGTCTCGGGCCTCGTTTCCGGGCTGCCCGGCCTTCGTTTTGCAGACGCCAGTTAGCAACTGTGCTAAAGCTGCAGTGCATTTGGGGACTGATCAAACTTAATCCACCTCTTGATACCACAACTATTGCATCACGATTAGCAATGATAGAAATACAGTACAAAAATCTAAAAATAACAGTATGCAATCCGTGCCACGTACATCATCATGAGCAGTTCACAGTCAATATTTGTTACATAACAGTGCGGCTAGTTTACATAACAACCACACTTTCTCCCCGTTTCTCCGTCCATGACATAATGATCAGGGAGGCAGGGGATAGGATCCAAAGCCACTTTCAAGTGTCTACACTATTTTGTGTCCGGATCCACCTGTTGCGAATTGCTGCTATAGTTCACATCAAGTTAAATCGTGACAAACTTCAGGTGTGAGCAGCCTCTCTGTGGGCTTACCGGTAGTTAGCCAAGGTGTTAGAAGTTTAACATAGCATAAACTAGTCTCATCATAAGTCAATACTGGACCTGCTCCAGATTGACTGACAACAGCCAGGTTGAGATGCAGACTTTTTTTTTTACCATCCCGATTGAAGATCTCTGGTCAACTGTTTACATGTGACGTGATCTATTCCGATCTGGCGTTGACATGGGTCACTCCATTTAATCACAGCAGCCGTTTTCTCGAGGTGTGAAGTGCGCAGATTGATGTAAACCTGATTTATCTATATTGCACAGTAGTTGTGATTGTTTTACACATGTAGTATAGCAACAGCTTGATTAAAAACAAGTTAAAAGTAGTTAAAAACATCTCCGTCGCAGAACAACTCCGCTAGGATGCCGCCATGTTTTCAAGCGCGTAAACGATGACTTTACTGCGCATTTACCCCATGAGGGAGCATGCGCAGAGAGCGCACAGCCTGACACCGTTACGATTCACGGTTTACATGATGAAAATGTACTTCTGATCAGTTTGGCAAACAAGTATATTCCACCCCTGTGAATCCAAATGAAATTCCATTCGGATTGGGTCTGTTTCAATTGATTTGAATCGGAGTACAAGGCTCCATGTAAAACGCAGCTAGTGTAGTGGTACATTCGGCTGACTTCCGTGCAGGCCACGTGGGCTCTGTGACTGTTTGAATATGTGTGTGAATGGTTGTCTCTCTCAATGTGCAGGGTGTAGTCTGCTTTTTTGCCTAAAATCAGCTGGGACAGGCTGCAGCTCCCCGCAACCCTGAACAGGATAAGAATCATTGGGCAGAAGTAATTGGATACCGCTTGAGTCTGTGTAGAATCGAAACCTGTAGCAGTCACAGAAGATTTTTCTTCACAAAAAAAAAGAAAGAAAAAGAAAACGGTCAATAAGGGCAAGTGAATCATGGAATGCGTTTCATGACTACAGAAGGATATCGCTATTGTTCCAAAAACAAGAAGCAGCCGTCGCTAACATGCAGAGGTTCTCTCCATTTGGCATGCAGTTGTTGCTGGAGCCGTAGAGCGGAACCTTTTGGTTTGCCGAGCCAACCAACCATGATGGTCCATCGAAGACCAGATGAGGCAAACAGAAACATCAACACACATCTGCCACCGCCGTACAAAACAAACAGACAAACAACCTTACATGTGCAGAGGCAGGAACTCTCTGAGTGAAAATAAATGAGGGCTGAGTTTTATGTGCGAGGATATTAGAGAGTCAACAGAATGTATGGGACGTATAAAAACGGATGTGGTCCGTGTCGCTTTGAGCCTGTCCCAGCTGACTACGGCCAACACTAACCGTTCGTTGTCTCAATTAAAGAGACTCTACAATACAATAAATATCATACATTACCTACAGTATTTCGTCACCAAAAATAAGTTTTTGACTTTTTTGCCATGTTACAGATAATCCCAAATAGGTGTGTTTTTCCGCGGATGGGTTAAAAAAAGATTCCGCAAGTAGGTGATTTTGCAAATGCCGAATCACGAATAGGCGACGTTCACTGCACAGTGGACCCCAAAAAGTAGTAATTGGTGTTATTGAAATATGGTGAAGTGATATATCTCAACTGAGAGACTAAGATCTTGTTGAGGAGGCGCTGAGTTCAGCCTGGGTTGTTAGTGGAGGTTACAGAAAGTATTTGTCGCATGTACATTTTTATACGCACATACGCTAAATTTTTGGGGAATCAAATAATCTGTAAGCAGTTTATTTTTCAGGTGAATGCTGTAAAATGAGTTAAAAATTATATTAAAGTGTTTTGGGGCCATAGTTGTGCTATATTTAAATTTAAACTATTAATACAGGCAATTATAAACATAATGAGGGTCTTTGGTTAGTCGCTGCAGGACCTGGTCCCTGCAATCAAAGCATTACAGTTCATTTTCTGGCATTTAGCAGCCAGGAAGCGTTGCGTTGTCTTGTCAAGTCTTGCCTCGCAGCACCCTGCTGCCCGGACACGTTCCCCGTTCACACAAGCGTCCTCTTTGGGGTTTCTGTCGAGTCAGCAAACACGGATACTTCCTATTGCGTGTTTTTTGTTTGTCTTCACTGTCTGCGAAGTTGATGATTCACCGCGAACTTCCAGCGCGAGCCAGGTCAGGTCCTCGCCAGGTTGTCTTTTCACCATGGGGTCACTCGTCATTATCACTACAGTATTGAGTTTGTGACCTAATTGAGTGGTTTTGTTTGCCACTTGGCTTCGTTTCTAACCAAAAACACAAATAATGTGTGGTTCGTGGCCCTTTTAAGATCTCAGGGCCTGGCCTGGCCTTTCTTGTTGCCTTCCAGTTTTGTTTTTGTACAAATACCAGCAAAGCCATTGGATAATTAATCCTTTTTTTTTTTTTTTTTTTTTTAAGTACATCTTTATGAAAGGATAAAACGTGTTCACTTCAGCTAACCAGCCACTTCTATACAAAAAAAAAAAAAAACTTCACAATTATGTCTGTGAGAAAATTTACAGTACCTCGATGTGCCCTCATTCTCAGATACTTCCTGTATAGTTTTTCTTCTTTTTTAAAACTTTGTCTCTTGGGCTACAGGAGCATCTAGTGGACAAAAGAGGAAATTGCACCTTTTCTTTTTCTCCGAGTCAGAGGGGCGACAAGTTTTTGTTTGTATATTTGCACTGTAAACAGATGCAACGGAGCCCCCTTGGTACCAAGTTATGAGGAAAAATAAAATTAATTGATAATCTGTTGCTTCAGTTTACTCATCTGTTCCCACAGTTTAGAAAACTGTACCCTTAGTTTAGTCATCTGTGCCCTATATCGCAAAAACCTGGTATTTGAACTGGGGTGTGTAGACTTTTTATATCCACTGTATGTGATACAATACAGACAGTGAAATATTTCATGATTTTATAATTTGATGATTATAGCCTCCAACTAACTAAAACGCCAAATTCACCACATCAAGAGAAAAAAAAAAGAAAAAAAATATATTTTTAATGTAGAAATTGGGTAGCAAGTGGCCTTCTGAAAGATATGTCGCTTAAAATATACATACATGGAAATAACGTCCTATTATTTAATGTTTTAATGTCAATACTATTGCACAGTACCTTGCATATGTTCTGTTTATTATTGAGAAATTCAGTTATTTTCGTTTTTTTCCCCTGTGGAAACTATACCCAGTTAATCTGTTTGTGTATATACAGTACTGAACAATATGTAGTGGCAGGCGTAAGTGTCTGAACAGCGCTCCCTGCTGTCTCAACTGCTCTACATGCCTCACAACATCTTCCAAGAGCAACAATTGTATTTTGTTCTTTTCCCATTTAGCACATGCTGCTCGTGCTTGCAGATGGCTAGTGGCTGATTAGCGTAATCCAGACGCGGGATGCCGCTTTTCTGCCATCGTCTTGCGGGTGGGGGTGGGGTGAGGCCAGGTCATGTGACTCCCCTGTGAATGTGTACCCTGGAGCTTTGCAGTACTTAGTGTGTAAAAGTTATACCGGTGTCCATTTTGGCTCCTTGAACGTCGGCCATGTCGGTCCAGCGTCACGCAGCGAGGGAGGCCTGGACACATGATAGGTACGTCAATATTAAATACTCATATTTCTTTGCAGTTAGTTGGGGAGAATATTGTTTGTTCCCCTACTGAATTCGTAAGTCAACAGGGTTCAATTTTATAGTTGTTCATTAATTATGGTAATAGGCAGAATATATGTCTATGATGTCTGGAAAAAACACAATATGTGTTATGCAAAAGTATACAATGTTGTGCATTTTATTGAGTGAAATATTCTATCTCTTACGACGCGGCCAGAAGTCTGACTCCCGCAGATTGGCTGCCGACCACGTGACACACAGTGGTGCACAATCAACCAATAACCGATCAATACTCTCGATGTCATCTTGTCACGTATATAAAGCGCACCTCTTCTTGGGATCCACCTCTGACCTTGCGATCTCTATTCCACTTTGAGTGAGACAAAAGCGGGGTACAGTAAACGGGAAACGAGCCTTGCTGCGATTACCCCCCAAAAAACAAGGAATTGATGCCCCCCGCCCTCCACCGCCGAATAGTTTAAGCCATTAATATACCACAATGATCCCCATAAACTATTTTCAAAGTAATCTTATAATATGGGTCTGTAACACACTGCGTCGTAATAGACTTAGATTTTGCAGTGCCTGCGAGATTCCCACATGTACAGGGCAAGTCCACCTTAAGTTTGCCATTGAACATCTCAACCAGAAAGCGACTATCTTGACGATAGAACTATTGGCGCCATTATTCCAGAGTGAAAGACGAACAAAATGGCCATCAGTTGCTCTCGGTGTGGCGTTCAACGCAAGATCTTTGCTTCGTAGCGTGAATGTGATCATGAGAAAGGTAAAGGTAAGTACAGCAGGATGTTTGATTTATTTTATCCGGCAGGATGTTTAGGGACCTGAAGGCAAATAGTCACCAAGAAAACAGTTGCTAACATACTGCCGCGTAATGGACTGAAATCTCAAAGTCCCCTCTGTTCAAGAATGCACATTTGGAGCCTTAAGTTTGTCAGTGAAGATCTTAAAAACAAACAAAAAAAAAAACTAAACTTAAGAGAGAGAGTGAAACTATTTGCGCCATTGTTCCAATGTTCAATTGCCCTTCGTCTGGAGAAGGACAGAAAAAACAAAAAAACAGTAGGTTACACACTGCAAACTTACAAATTTCATCATGGAATCCATCCATCCATTTTCTTTACCGCTTCTCCTCACTAGGGTCGCGGGAGTGCTGGAGCCTATCCCAGCTACCTTCGGGCGGGAGGCGGGGTACACCCTGAACCGGTCGCCAGCCAATCGCAGGGCACATACAAACAAACAACCAGTCGCACTCGCATTCACACTTACGGATAATTTAGAGTTTTCACTCAACCTACCACGCATGTTTTTGGGATGTGGGAGGAAACCGGAGAAAACCCACCCAGGCACAGGGAGAACATCCAAACTCCACATAGGCGGGGCCGGGATTTGAACCCCAGTCCTCAGAACTGTGAGGCAGACGCTCTAAGTCGTCGGTCACCGTGCCGGCTCATCATGCGAGCAGATAATTATTTCGCACATTGTACCCATCTTTTATGAGCCCATCCAAGCTCACTTCATCCATCGTTTGTTTTTTTGGGGTTTTTTTTAAATCCCCCTTCAGCGGTAATTACGCCACACCACTTTCCAAAACAACTCGCCAAGTGGTGTTAAACCGATAAGCGGCAAATCTTTTCCTGTCGCTGCCACGCAAACCCATTTACAAAGTTTCACACGCTGACCTGGTCATTGCAAGGCCACAGATGAGGAGACTCACTTTTGTGTACAAAAACAAAACAAAAACATACAATTTGTAGATGGTGACATTAAGTGAAACGGTAAATAGTAGGACACAGTTATTTGGTGCATGGGCCAAGCCAGAACCTGCTAATTACATCAACTCTTTGACGGGTGGAAGAGGCAGACTTCATTTTATTTCATGTTACATTGCACAAGCCTTTTAATGTCACCTTTCATTGCAGTGTCATGAAATAAAATGCCATTAATTAAATAAATAACTCATTAAATAATACCATTTAATTGTAAAACAAGACATGAAATAAATAAAATAATAAATATCAATCCGTCATCGTAAAAAATACACAACTTTATTCATAAAGCACTTTAAATAGAAGCAACAGCTGAAAACAAAGTGCTGTGCACAGATAATAATAACAAATAAAACCGAATAGGTCCAATAAATGATTGTTCAAGTTCACGTTTCACATTTTCACATTTCATTAATGGATTAAAATGCCATGAAATGTCTTTTTTAATATAATTTCAAATAGTATTCAATAATGTTAGAAAGTGATAAAAATACCATGAAATAATTTAAAAGTATAGATGGAGTACGTAAAAGCAGCTGTAAAAAAAAAAGAACATTTTTTAATACATTCAATATAATTATGTAGGATGGTATTTCACAATTAAATTAATTAATGGAAAATGTAATAAATTATTTATGTAAGATTATTTTCCACTTGAATCAGTTAATGAAAAATGAAAAAAAAAAAAAAAAAAGAAGTCCTTGCGCTTGTTATTACACTAACCTGTTTGTAATCCATCCTCACAACAGCGATCTGGAGGAGGGAACTCGTCTGTCATCCACACAAGCGTCCGCGAAGGTAAATGTCCATTTTGTCTGCATTTCCACTGCACAGTACTGACTCGACTTGGATTGGTTGCCAGCCAATCGTGGCGCACATATGGACGAGGAACCATTCACACTTATTTTGATCATTTTTACAAAACAACCTCAGAGTTCCAGAGAAAATTTGGCATCAGTTTCTCATCTACAATGTGTGCACAATAACTGATTGTATTTTAAGGGACAAAACTTTAAGTCACAGGTATTTGTCACTGAAAAATATAGAATTGCTCTTTAAAATTCAGCCAATTTATGAAGTAATTATCATCATTTTATTTTCTACATGAGGACAATAATTTTAAAACGCATCTGAGTCCCCACCGCCACAATGTCCTCGGTATTTTTCCACTTTCAAATTCACGGATTGTACTCCCTAAGCGGATTGGTTTTGGCCCGCGGGCCATATGTTTGACACCACTGACTGAGAGCCTGCATACATGCCACGTCCCACACACGCTGGAGCCCAGATTCGAACCCCGAACCTCAGAACTGCGAGGCAGACGGGCTAACCGCTAGGGCTAGTGTGCTGCTCGTGATAAACAAACGTGTCCTCCCTCGGTCCGTCTGTCCGTCCGTCCTCCCCGTCGCCAGGCTTTCGTGGTCTTACCCGTTGACGTGTTTCTGCACAGCAGATGGCTTTACACATAAATCCTATTAACAACTTTCTGCCCATGGAGACGCACTGAACACAGGACGCTCTCTCGCTCCTTCGTT